>NW_021963345.1:2477745-2639423 GCF_901765095.1 Microcaecilia unicolor
TTACCATACACAAAAAAAGCAAGCAAACCTATGAGCTGCTGCAAGGAGGTTTAATAGCCAGGACATCTCATAGTTCTCCTTCATCACCTCCCTCCAAAGCTCCTTCTGCTCCTCATCTAAATACTCCCACTCCTCCTGGGAGAAAGAGACAGAGACGTCCTCAAATGTCACCCGCATCTGAAACACAAACCAGAAACACAGTCAGGGACATGGGAGGTGCTCAGAATGCATTAGATTTCAGCTCCTGCCTTTGTTTTTGGGGTTGTAACTGTGCAGATGTTTTAAAAATTCAGCTTTATCTATCTTTTTGAGTAGAATTCCCTCCCCCCCCCCCCGGCATTAACACCCAGCTCTTCTGTTCTCTAGGTCTGACTCCGCCTAAGCCGTCTCCCAGCTCAGGCTTGATTACCCCATGCCCTCAGTAATCTCAGTCTCCAACTAGTATGAATCCCTCTCTAAGAAGGCTGACCCCAGCACATATACTTCCACAGCTGTCTCAGAATACCCCCCAACCCACACCCTCCACTGTTCTCTCAACATTGTCAGCACTCACAGCATCATAGCCATCCCAACCCCCCTCCCCCATACACTCTCCCCACAGCTCTTTTGGGTCGATGATCAGAGGCTGCTACCACCCCATGATCAGAGCAACCGAGCGCGTGAAACAATGCTCTTGCAGGCTCTGAACGCAACTAGCATGCAAATACATGCAAAACAGGGCTCTTAGCATAAGTAGCATGCAAATGTATGCTAAACCTATTCATCCCTAATGACCAGCGACCAGCACGCTAAAGATTGGCTCGCTGGCTGCAGCAAACCCTACACCATTGGGGAGAAATGGTGAACCCTGTCCAGCATGCATTCGCATGCTAGCAGTGTCATGACTCTTGGAGCTTGGTAAATAGAAGCCCCAATATCATGGAGCATAACCCTGGCACAGCAATCACCTGAAGTCTCTATTATTTTATAAAGTCTCTTTTATTGAATAAATCACAGATCATTTACTCACAGATAGATGTTCAGGATACAGAGACTTCTTAATCTGGAGGCTGTGGGAGGTGGAGATCTGAAGAGAGGTAGTTGTATTGCAGGGGGAGGAGAAGATAGTTGAACAGGTAGAAATAGTCCAAAGCTGGGTGACTGCTATGTGCAATATCTCATTTGGAAGAAGATATTACAGGGTAAAAAATCCAGGTTCGTTACAGGGAGTTTGATCAGGACAGAGCTGTCTGGAGCGAGATGGTGTTGGCTCCATGTCCCTGGCTGTAATGGAGGAAGAAGCCCCTCGTGGCTGAAAGGACAAAGAAGTGGTGGGGCTTCACACAGGGAGGAGCAGATAGAGACCAATGGGGACAGAGCCTGCTATCGGATAGCAAGGGGTAGTCCTAGAGATAGGAGGGAAAGGTCATACCTGGCTGACCTCTGTGGACAGAATAGTAAGACTGAGCAGGAAGACAAAAGAGCCAAGCTTGGCAGAGAGAGAGGGAGAGAGAGAAGGTCTGAGCAGCCTCACAACCAGTGATAGCAGTTCTTACACAGCCAAACAAGTGTGGTTGCACTGCCTGTGAACTACATTACCCACAGTGCATTGCTCATGTATTTTTCCAGTGGGGAAACTGCAGCAATGATAGTCCTTGGGACTGAGAATAACAGTAAAGGCATTACACACATTTTAGGATCACGTTATAAACTAGTGCGAGGCTGTCGGAAGACAGAACAAGCAGGTCCCCATTCCCCCCCAATGCAGCAGCCCCCCGCAGGAACCTTGACCCCCCCAGCATCCCTCAGATGTTCCTGGTGGCCCAGTGGGTCGCGAGTCATTCCCCCTCCCCCCACCACCTACTACTACTAGTACTTAGCATTTCTATAGCGCTGCCAGGGTTACGCAGCACTGTACAAGTTTAGACAAGGGGAAGGACAGTCCCTGCTCAAGAGAGCTTACAATCTAAAGGTAATAAGCTATGTAGTCAGTGTAGGTATCAGGAATGGGGAAGGTGGTTAGGCGCCAAAAGCAAGGGAGAAGAGATGGGCCTTGAGTAAGGACTTGAAAATGGGCAGGGAGGGTGCACGGCGTATGGGCTCAGGAAGTCTGTTCCAGCCATAGGGTGAAGCGAGGCAGAAGGGGCAGAGTCTGAAGTTAGCGGTGGTGGAGAAGGGTACAGATAGGAGTGATTTGTCCTGAGAGCGGAGGTTACGGGTGGGAACATACGGGGAGAGGAGGGTAAAGAGGTAATGGGGGGCTGCAGATTGAGTGCATTTGAAGGTCAATAGGAGAAGCTTGAATTGTATACGGTAGCGGATCGGGAGCCAGTGAAGCGACTTGAGGAGAGGGGTGATATGAGAGTATTGGTTCACGCAGTAGATAAGACATGCGGCGGAGTTTTGGACAGATTGAAGGGGGGATAGGTGGCTAAGCGGGAGGCCAGCGAGGAGAAGGTTGCAATAGTCAAGACAAGAGGTAACGAGCGAGTGGACGAGGGTTCGGGTGGTCTGTTCAGAAAGGAATGGGCGAATTTTGCTAATATTATAGAGGAAGAAGCGACAGGTCTTAGCTGTCTGCTGGATATGGGCAGAGAAGGAGAGGGAGGAGTCGAAAATGACTCCGAGATTGCGGGCTGAAGAGACGGGGAGGATGAGGGCGTTGTCAACAGAGACGGAAAGTGGGGGAAGAGGAGAAGAGGGTTTGGGTGGAAAGACAAGCAGCTCAGTCTTTGCCATGTTCAGTTTCAGATGGCGGTTGGACATCCAGGCAGCGATGTCGGAAAGGCAGGCCGAAACTTTGGCCTGGGTTTCGACTGTGATGTCGGGAGTGGAGAGGTAAAGCTGGGTGTCATCAGCATAGAGATGGTACTGGAATCCATGTGATGAGATCAACGAGCCCAGGGAAGAGGTGTATATCGAGAAAAGAAGCGGTCCAAGGACAGATCCTTGAGGGACCCCGACAGAGAGCGGGACGGGGGTGGAAGAAGAGCCATTAGAAAATACTCTGAAGGTGCGCTGGGAAAGATACGAGGAGAACCAGGAAAGGACGGAGCCCTGGAATCCAAATGAGGACAGTGTGTCAAGAAGTAACTTATGATTGACGGTGCCAAAGGCGGCAGATAGGTCGAGGAGGATGAGGATGGAATAGTGACCTTTGGATTTGGCAAGGAACAGGTCATTGCAGACTTTAGAGAGTGCTGTTTCTGTTGAGTGTAGTGGGCGAAAGCCGGATTGAAGCAGGTCGAGGACGGCCTGAGAGGAGAGGAAGTCAAGGCAGCGGCTGTGGACAGCACGTTCAAGTAATTTGGAGAGGAAGGGTAGAAGAGAGATGGGGCGGTAGTTGGAGGGACAGGTGGGGTCAAGTGATGGTTTTTTGAGAAGTGGTGTGACTACAGCATGCTTGAAGGTGTCAGGGACAGTAGCAGTGGAGAGAGAGAGGTTGAGGATGTGACAGATTGAGGGGTTACGATTTATAACAAATGACTACTGTACCTATGAAAAGTTATTCTGTCCTCTGTGCACATCCTTTCGCTGCTCTAACTTCCTCGTTCCAGACCTGATGTAAGAAAGAAGCGACGATCGGTAAAAAAAAAAAGCCTAGAGAAGGTGGGAAATGACCGAGGAGGGGGAGTCCTTGGTGGGAACTGTCCAGGTGGGAACTCGCCTGATACCATGATGAGCCCCAGGGAGGTAGGGGAGAAGAAATGAAATGGAACAAGGAGAGCGGTGCCACAGGAGGGCAGGTGCACACTGGGGGTGGGGGTGGAGGGGGGAGAAGGCTCAGTGTACGAGTTCTGCAGAGTCACCATTGACATCTGTTTTAAATGGCTATGCACAGGCGTTCAGCAGATTCTCCAACACTCACTGTAAACTAGATACCTGCCCCAACTACCTAATGAAATCCGCCCCTGACCGCTTCGTAGTAGACCTCACATCCCACCTAAATTACATGCTTCAGCAAGGTCTCTTCCCTAAGGAAAATGGCAATATCCTACTCACCCCAATACCAAAACACACCAAGAAAAAAAAACAAATGAAATCACTAACTACCGTCCAGTAGCATCCATTCCATTGTCAATCAAACTGATGGAAAGCATGGTAGCCAAACAACTTACAGATTATATAAACAAATTCTCAATATTACACGAATCAGTCAGGTTTTCTCCCCCTCCACAGCACTGAAACAGTATTACTCACTCTTCTAGCCAATACCGGAATTTGCAGGCTCAATGTGGCTTACATTTGCCGTAATGGCGGTTGCCATTTCCGGGTAACAGAATTGCAATTGGTAATGCATACGTGGAACAGATAACGGTTCCTACATACATGGTAACATACAAGTAGCATAGCATGCTTGGAACAGAGAGGTAATCAGTGAAGTGGTAAGATTCTATTTGTGTCTATGTCATGGAAAGTCTTGTTATTTAGTATCTAAGATGGATGTTTATGGTATGCCTTCTTGAACAGATCTGTTTTCAGTAGCCTTCGGAAGATAGTTAGGTCTTGCGTTATTTTTACGGCCTTCGGTAGTGTGTTCCATAGCTGTGTGCAGATGTATGAGAAACTGGTCGCGTATGTGGATTTATATTTTAATCCTTTGCAGTTAGGGTAATGGAGACTGAGGAATGTGCGTGCTGATTTTTTTGCATTCCTGATAGGCAAGTCTATAAGGTCTGACATATAGGTCGGGGCTTCCCCGTGAATTATTTTGTGGACCAGGGTGCAGACTTTGAACGCAATGCGTTCTTTTAGTGGGAGCCTGTACTACTCACTCTCCTAGCCAAATTCAAGCAGGAAATAGAAACAGGAAAAAAACATCCTCCTCCTCCAATTCGACATGTCTAGTGCATTCGACATGGTAAACCATAATATATTAATAAGATTACTAGATAGGTTCGGGATTGGTGGAAACACACTTAGCTGGATCAAGGGTTTCCTAACCACAAGAACATAGCAAGTAAAATCAAACTCAAACATATCGTCACCGTGGAAAGCAGACTGTGGAGTACCAGAAGGATCACCGCTATCACCAATCCTCTTCAACCTAATGATGACCCCACTAGCCAACTCCGTATCCAACCAAGGCCTTAACCCTTTAATCTATGCAGATGATGTCACAATATACATTACTTACAAAACTAAACTGACAGAAATCACCAACGAAATCAAGAACAGCTTGAACATCATGGACACTTGGACAAATGCATTTCAACTAAAACTCAACAAAGAAAAAAACACACTGTCTCGTTGTCTCATCCCAACACAGCGCCGACAACCCCACAATTATCAGCACCCCAGATTACACCTTCCCCATCTCAAACAGCCTAAAAATCCTTGGCACTACAATGGACCGCAACTTAACACTAGAGAGCCAAGTGACATCCACAACAAAGAAAATGTTCCACTCAATGTGGAAACTCAAACGCGTGAAACAATTCTTCCCGAGGGAAACGTTTCGCAACCTGATACAATCAATGGTACTAAGCCATGTAGACTACTGCAATGGAATTTATGCGGGATGCAAAGAACAAACCTTAAAGAAACTTCAGACCGCTCAAAACACGGCAGCTAGGCTTATCTTCGGAAAAACGCGATTTGAAACCGCAAAACCCCTCCGCGAAAAATTACACTGGCTCCCAATCAAAGAACACATTGTTTTTCAAAATCTGCACTCTGGTTCACAAAATTATCTACGGTGAAGCTCCGGGATACATGACAGACTTGATCGACCTACCAACTAGAAACACATCCGAATCAGCATGAACGTACCTAATCTGCACTACCCAAGCTGCAAAGGACTTAAATACAAATCAACTTATGCATCCAGTTTTTCCTACATAAGCACACAACTGTGGAACGCATTACCAAAAGCCTTGAAAACTACGTACGTCCACCTACACTTATGGAGAACACTAAAAACCTACCAGTTTAAAAAGGCATACCCTACCGATCCAACATAAATGCCTGATCTCTGCAACACAACAAAACTAAAATACGTAATGGACATAACACAACTCTTCCGTTGTACAATTCCCTTATGTGGCTACCACAACATCACTTTGTATTTGTTTACACCGGAGTCTGCAAACGCCTCTCTGGTACTATGTAAGCCACATTGAGCCTACAAATAGGTGGGAAAATGTGGGATACAAATGGAAAAACAAAAGACTATACTGTAACGATGGGCTGCATCTCACTGTGGCAGGAAAAAAAATCCTTGGGGAAAAATTCAGACAATATATTTCTAGCCATTTAAACTAGAAGGCGGGGGGTGGCATATGGAGTGAGTTCACTTCAAGTGGTCACCCCCAGCTAAAGCTAAAGACAAGATGCGTCAGTAGAAAAGAAAGCAATGAAAACAATAATCTTAGCAAATCACTTCTTACCAACACAGCAGGAAGTGAGACTAAACAAGAAACTAAACAGAAGATAAAAATTCCACGGAAATGTAGATGGAAAGCGATGACCACAAATGCTCGCAGTCTAAGCAATAAAGTTCATGACCTTCAAGCCCTGATGTTGGAGGCAGACTTAGACGTTGTTGCAATCACGGAGACGTGGCTCAATGGTTCCCATGAATGGGATGCAAACATACCAGGTTATAATCTATTTAGGAAGGATAGAGATGGTCGTAAAGGTGGAAGAGTAGCTCTGTATGTGAGAAATAATATCGCAGCGACTGAAATGACAGGGGCCTGGGGAAAGGAAGAAGAGATATGGATCGCCTTAAAAAGTGATGAGGGAACCTCTGTCCAGGTGGGTGTTGTCTATAGACCTCTGACACAATTGGGGGAACTAGATAAAGATCTGATCGCAGATATTCAAAAGTTGGGAAAGAAGAGAGAGGTTCTGTTGAAGGGAGATTTCAATCTGCCGGATGTAGATTGGAAGGTTCCATCTGCGGAAATGGAAAGAAGTAGAGAGATCATGGATGCTTTCCAAAGTGCTCTGCTCAGACAAATGGTGACGGAACCCATGAGGGAGGGAGCAACGCTGGATCTGGTACTCACAAATGGGGATAGTGTGTCAAATGTCCGAGTGGGTGCCCACCTGGGCAGCAGTGACCATCAAACAGTTTGGTTTGATATATACAGCTGAAGTAGAGGGTGGCCACTCAAAATTCAAAGTCCTGGATTTCAAGCATGCTGACTTTAGTAAAATGGGGGAATACCTGAGGAAGGAGCTGATGCTTTATAGGTTTTAACTACTTAATGTTGATAATGTTCGATACCAAAAATGCCAACGCTGATAAAGCTTAACGCTGATACCGCTTGACGTAGATATTGCTTGATGTTTACACCTGTGAAGCGTTGACGCCAGGAGGAACGCTCACCCTCCATACAAGAGGTGTCGGTGGACTCTGCTCCGGACAGCCCGGTACCGCCTCCGCGCTACAGGCAGATTCTGACTTCGTCGCCTGTACCGGCCCCACTGCCTTGCTCGACAGCCACTCTGGACGAAAGCCTCAGAGCAATACTTCCAAAGATTCTGGAAGGGCTACTGTGACCTTCTGCTCCGGTACCGGCGGTGCCCGCGCCACCGGTACCGTCGAGAGATGAGGCAGTTGGCTCGCCGCCCGTTGTGTTGACTGCAACACCGGTACCGCTTGCGGTATCGCCGTCCACTGCCACCCAAGTTGACTCCCTGTCGACGTCGCTGGAGGGAGCTTCGTTGCCGCCGGCGTGGGAGTCTTCTTCTCGGCACTGCCATCGAGGACCTAGTGCCTCGGCGTCGAGACGGGCTTGGCTTCGAACTGTAGTTCAAGAACTCGTGTCCGATACCGAAGGTGAGGCCTCGTTGGAGGCAGAGGAAGACACCAGTTATTTCTCGGATGAGGAGTCTTGTGGTCTTCCTTCTGATCCCACTCCTTCGCCAGAGAGAAAGCTTTCTCCCCTGGAGAGTCTGTCTTTCTCCTCATTTGTCCGGGAAATGTCTACAGCCATTCCCTTCCCAGTGGTTACTGAGGATGAGCCCAGGGCTGAGATGTTCGAGGTCCTGGACTATCCTTCGCCACCTAAGGAGTCGTCCACTGTTCCCCTTCATAATATACTCAAGCAGACATTGATGGCGAACTGGGCGAATCCACTAAGTAACCCCCACATTCCCAAGAAGACTGAATCACAGTACCGAATCCACGGGGACCCAGAGTTGATGAAGACCCAGTTGCCTCATGACTCTGGGGTGGTGGATTTGGCCCTTAAAAATGCCAAGAGTTCTAGGGATTATGCCTCGGCGCCCCTGGGACGGGAGTCTAGAACTCTGGATTCTTTTGGGCGGAAGGCCTACTATTCTGCTATGCTCGTGACCAAAATTCAGTCCTACCAGCTCTACACGAGCATCCACTTGCGGAACAATGTGTGGCAGTTGGCGGACTTGGTCGACCAGGGCCGTGCCTAGGGTCTCTGGCGCCCCCCTGCAGACTATCAGTTGGCGCCCCCCCCCCCCCCCGGTGAAAATGATCAGGCCCCCCCCCCCCGGTGAAAATGATCGCTCACCACTTGATACACTGACAGGAATTGTCAGCAATATTCTTAGAAACAAATTGCTATACATTGCAAAATAAGATAGCAGATGTAAATTCTCAAAGTAGACATATTCCAAACGCTAAAATGAAAATAAAATGATTTTTTTCTACCTTTGTTGTCTGGTGACTTTCTTTTTCCGATCATGCTGGCCAGTATCTGAGTCTGCTGCTATCTGTCCTCTTAACTCCATTTCCAGGGCTTCCTTTCCATTTATTTCTTTACTTTCCTCCTTTCTTCTTCATTTCTTGCTCTATATCCATTTCCAGCAATTTCTTCTCTCTCCCTGGGTCCTGTCCTCCCATCCATGTCCATTCTTGTCCCTCTCTGCCCTTCTCTCCTCCATCCATAGCCAGCAATCCTCCTCTCTCCCCTCCCCTCCATTTCCAGCAATTTGTCCTCTCCCTGGGCCCCCATGTCCATCCTTGTCCCTCTCTGCCCTTCCCTCCTCCATCCATAGCCAGCAATCCTCCTCTCTCTCCCCTCCCCTCCATTTCCAGCAAATTGTCCTCTCCCTGGGCCCCCATGTCCATCCTTGTCCCTCTCTGCCCTTCCCTCCTCCATCCATAGCCAGCAATCCTCCTCCCCTCCCCTCCATTTCCAGCAATTTGTCCTCTCCCTGGGCCCCCATGTCCATCCTTGTCCCTCTCTGCCCTTCCCTCCTCCATCCATAGCCAGCAATCCTCCTCTCTCCCCTCCCCTCCATTTCCAGCAAATTGTCCTCTCCCTGGGCCCCCATGTCCATCCTTGTCCCTCTCTGCCCTTCCCTCCTCCATCCATAGCCAGCAATCCTCCTCTCTCTCCCCTCCCCTCCACTTCCAGCAAATTGTCCTCTCCCTGGGCCCCCATGTCCATCCTTGTCCCTCTCTGCCCTTCCCTCCTCCATCCATAGCCAGCAATCCTCCTCTCTCTCCCCTCCCCTCCATTTCCAGCAAATTGTCTTCTCCCTTCACGCGATTCGCGAACCGCTTAGCACTGCTTAAAAAAAAAAATTACACGTCAGCAGGAACAGGCTGCTTCAGCCAATCCCAGGGGCCTTCCTTCAGCGTGTTCCGCCCCTGAGGGCTGAATGAAGGCTCCTGGGATTGGCTGAAGCAGCCTGTTCCTGCTGACGTGTAAATTATTTTTTTAAGCAGTGCTAAGCGGCAGCGCGGTTCGCGAATCGCGTGAAGTGGGGGGTGGGACGACACGACGGCAACGAAGAGGTCGCAGCAGCGTCAGTGAAAGCGGAGCGCTGCCGACATCTACCTTCCCTTCGCGCTCTTGGTTCCCTCAGTGTCCGCCTTCTTCTGACGTGCAAGGGAAGGGAGACGTCGGCAGCGCTTTCACTGACGCTGCTGTGACCAGGTAAAAGATTTAAAGGCCTCGGCAGCGCGGGGCGAGAGTAAGCACCGTGGCGGCGCCCTCCAGAGGTGGGCGCCCCCCTGCGGCGCTTACCCCGCTTACCGCATCGGCACGGCCCTGTGGTCGACAAGCTCCCCTTGGAGCAGGCCAAGCCTTTTCAGGAGGTGGTCAGGCAGCTGAAGGCGTGTCGTAAATTCCTGTCCAGGGATGCTTACGATACTTTTGATGTTGCGTCCAGGGCCACTGCTCAGGGTATAGTGATGCGCAGACTCTCATGGCTGCATGCCTCTAACCTGGATAATACGAGTCCAGCAGCGAGTTGCTGATGCCCCTTCCTGGGGGGATAATATTTTTGGCGAGAAGGTCGAACCGGTGGTAGAGCAGCTCCACCAGCGGGACACTGCCTTCGACAAACTCTCCCACTGGGCGCCTTCAGCATCTACCTCAACTGGTAGACGTTTTTATGGGGGAAGGAGGAATGCTCCCTATGCTTACGGCAAGCGTAGGTACAATCCACCTTCCCGACAGCCTGCTCAGGCTAAACCCCAGCGCGCTCGTTCTCTTCAACAGCGTGCACCTCCTCAGGCCCCTGCAGCTCCCCAGCAAAAGCAAGGGACGGGCTTTTGACTGGCTCCAGGCGAGCATAGCCGAGATAAAAGTGTCCGTGCCGGACGATCTGCCGGTTGGGGGGAGGCTAAAATGTTTTCACCAAAGGTGGCCTCTAATAACCTCCGATCGGTGGGTTCTTCAAATAGTCCGGTTAGGATACTCCCTCAATTTGGTCTCAAAACCTCCAAATTGCCCACCGGGAGCTCAGTCTTACAGCTCCCAGCACAAGCAGGTACTTGCAGAGGAACTCTCCGCCCTTCTCAGCGACAATGCGGTCAAGCCCGTGCCACCGGGGCAGGAAGGGCAGGGATTCTATTCCAGGTACTTCCTTGTGGAAATGAAAACAGCGGGGGATGCGTCCCATCCTAGACCTAAGGGCCCTGAACAAATATCTGGTCCGAGAAACGTTCAGGATGCTTTCCCTGGGCACCCTTCTTCCCATGATTCAGGAAAACGATTGGCTATGCTCTCTGGACTTAAAGGATACAGTACTTATACCCACATCCCAATACTGTCAGCTCACAGGCAGTATCTTCGATTCTGTCTGGGAACAAGGCATTTTCAGTACTGTGTTCTACCCTCTGGTCTCGCCTCTGAGCCCAGAGTGTTTACAAAATACCTGGCAGTCGTAGCGGCGTCCCTACGCAGACTGGGAGTGCACGTGTTCCCTTATCTCGACGACTGGCTGGTAAAGAACACCTCGTAGGCAGGAGCTCTACAGTCCATACGGATGACTATTCAACTCCTGGAGCTACTAGGGTTTGTGATAAATTATCCCAAGTCCCATATTCTTCCAGTCCAGAAACTAGAATTCATAGGAGCTCTGCTGGATTCCCAGACGGCTCGTGCCTACCTCCCCGAAACGAGGGCCAACAATCTCCTGTCTCTCGTTTCCTGGGTACAGGCGTCTCAGCAGATCACAGCTCGGCAGATGTTGAGATTGCTCGGACAATCACAAGGTCCCTCAGTTCTGTTCCAGACTTCAGGCCCACGGCAGGCTAGCGTCGGATGCCTTTCTCCTCCATTGGGGGGAGGGCCTCCTGTATGCTTATCCTCCCATACCTTTGGTGAGGAAGACTTTGATGAAACTCAATCAAGATCGAGGCACCTTGATTCTGATCGCTCCTTTTTGGTCGCGTCAGATCTGGTTCCCTCTTCTTCTGGAGTTGTCCTCCGAAGAACCGTGGAGATTGGAGTGTTTTCCAACCCTCATTACTCAGAACGAGGGGGCGCTTCTGCATCCCAACCTCCGGTCCCTGGCTCTCACGGCCTGGATGTTGAGGGCGTAGATTTTGCCTCGTTGGGTCTCTCAGAGGGTGTCTCCCGAGTCTTGCTTGCTTCCAGGAAAGATTCCACTAAGAAGAGTTACTCTTTCATATAGAGGAGGTTTGCAGTCTGGTGTGACAGCAAGGCCCTAGATCCTCGCTCTTGTCCTACACAGACCCTGCTTGAATACCTTCTACACTTGTCTGAGTCTGGTCTCAAGACCAACTCTGTAAGAGTTCATCTTAGTGCAATTAGTGCTTATCATTACCGTGTAGAAGGTAAGCCGATCTCGGGACAGCTTTAAGTTGTTCGATTCATGAGAGGTTTGCTTTTGTCAAAGCCCCCCATCAAACCTCCTACAGTATCATGGGATCTCAACGTCGTTCTCACCCAGCTGATGAAACCTCCTTTTGAGCCACTGGATTCCTGCCATCTGAAGTACTTGACCTGGAAGGTCATTTTCTTGGTGGCAGTCACTTCAGCTCGGAGGGTCAGTGAGCTTCAAGCCTTGGTAGCCCATGCTCCCTATACCAAATTCCATCATAACAGAGTAGTCCTCCGCACTCACCCTAAGTTCCTGCCAAAGGTGGTGTCGGACTCCAGTCAATTGTCTTGCCAACATTCTTTTCCCGTCCTCATACCCGCCCTGCTGAGCGTCAGCTGCACACATTGGACTGTAAGCGAGCATTGGCCTTCTATGTGGAGCGGACAAGCCCCTTCAGACAGTCCACCCAAATGTTTGTTTCTTTTGACCCCAACAGAAGGGGAGTGGCTGTCGGGAAACGCACCATATCCAATTGGCTAGCAGATTGCATTTCTTTCACTTACGCCCAGGCTGGCCTGGCTCTTGAGGGTCATGTCACGGCTCATAGTGTTAGAGCCATGGCAGCGTCAGTGGCCCACTTGAAGTCAGCCACTATTGAAGAGATTTGCAAGGCTGCGACGTGGTCATCAGTCCACACATTCACATCTCATTACTGCCTCCAGCAGGATACACACCACGGTAAGAGATCCCGAAGGCAGATATATGCTCCTGGTGGTTTCCTTGTATGATATATATTATACTATGTTGTGCGTATATGCTCCAAACGATAATCAGAAGGAATTTGGGGGGGGGGGGGGGGGCGACCTAAACCTCACGCTGGACCCCAGCCTAGATAACTCTGGAGGCAAGGTGACCTATGCTAAAAGTGACAGATCGGAAGCAGGGTTAGTTGCTCTCTAGACAAACGTGAAAAAAATTTTTCTTTGTACCTGTTTTTGAATATCTAGAAGGGCATGCCGAAGAGAAAAGGGAAACCGAGGGGACCTCCTCTCCCCCGGGTAGAAATCCCTGGACCTAGGCAGACATCAATCACTGCTTTCCTGGTGTCTACTCCTGCGGGCATATCCGCTGCCAGTGCGAGGGAAAGCCCTATTGCTCCTCCATTCCCATAAGCAAGCAGGGCATTAGTTCCGGAGAGCGAAATTGGAACGCCACTGAAGGGGAGGCAGGCTCAGTTTGAAAGAACGGTTATGGGAGAGAAAATGGAAGGATTCCAGCCATTTTGAGCCCCAGCGGCTGACGCGGATCAGCAAGCAGAGATTTCGCTGTGTGCTGAGGCGATCCAACCTATTCCGTGGCCACCCCATTGACTTTGCTTTGGACATTATGCCCTTTTTACAGTCTAAAAACTCTCATGCAGTCAACCAGGATTCACTCCAAATTGCTGACTACAAGCATCGCTCATCTGAGGTGCCCGTTGTCAACGTCGCCACCCATGCCGCCATTCCACTTCTCACCATATCGTGGATCGTCATGCTTGTCATTGTTACTCTGTTGGCACGAGAAGTTTTGGCTCAACGCCACTTCATTCGCCGATCCTCATTCCCCATGGACATGAGACTGAGAGACTTTGTGTAACTCTTTCGAGTGATTATCATATCAGTTTTTTTCATTCTCATATTCTGTACTAATTTTGCTGATGCTTTTGCCATGCATTATCTAGTATCATGATGATTAGATGTTGATTATAATTTCATGTGTTAAGACATAACTGCTAACACCCTAAGAGTGTTCTAGTATTAGTAGTTGCTGTATTAGCATTTTTGAAACTACGTTTGAACAATGCGTATGATTTTATGAAGTATTTGCTTCGAGTTATCATTGATAGAGTGTTAGTATTGAGTTAATGACATTTATTGTTTTTATGTCTTCAGTCTTGACCATGAGTTCTGATTTAACCCGTCTAGTTGTATTGCTAGTTAGGTTGGAGAAGGCTTTTACTCCTTTGTAGTAAATTCCGTCTCCAAGGGGGGGGGGGGGGGGGGGAATCTGTAGGGGTATTTCCCTGTATGTCTCACCTTGTTGGTCTTGGCCTGTATAATCCTATGACATCAAGATGGAGTCTGCCACCTATGACCTGCACATCAGTGAATTAGCTAATTCAGCTTTCTGGAAAATCACTAGCAGTCATGTACACCAAGGACATGCTGTGGGCAACCACCCCCCCCCCCCCCTTTATCTCCATGAGAAGCTAAAAGGGAGTGAGACATAGCTCCAGCAAGCCGGGTGAGAAGCAGAACATGCATACCACAATGTAACAACTTGAAGGTCAAGAACAATGGTCGCTTCTTGCCATGCAGTGAGCTGAGGAGGATCCAGATTGGTCCCATCTGGTCACCTGGGAATCAGGGACTCAGGAAAACGGGAACAGAAGGAAGTCAGTTGTTTGGAACCCACGGAAGAAGGTGGAAGCTGGAAAGAAGATTAGAGACCTGACGTGGTCCACAACCGGATGAACTGTGTATCTGGAGAATGTACCGTTTGGTTCAGCTGTACCAGCACGGAGTGACCTGTGCCCCCTGTTTGCTGCAGAGTCCCTGTCCTATCTCTGAGACTAAGACTCGCTGTAAAAATCAGCTTGAGTCTAAGAAGCATCCTGTGCCAACTCCCAAGAGACTGCCCGAGAGACAGCCTGGTGAGAGATACAGTGATTTATTTCCTATTAGTCTGGGTTAAGTGAGTGGTGTTTACCTGAGCAAAAGGCTGGTTATAGTCATAACCGTGGTCAGGAGATAAGCTGCTAATAACCGTACTACCTCGTAACATAGTTGTAGTATTACCAATCAGTTGCGTGATTTATCTAGTAACCAGTAAAGGCTTAGTGTGTAGTGGTGACAATATATTTTGTAATTGTTATCAGCAAGTTATTTTTGTATTTGGCTAAGCTAGCTGCAGAGTTTCTATTTTGTATATCTTCTTTTATATATCTATAATAAAATCTAATATATTCCAGCTGGTTTTTGGCAGTTCTGTTTCTATCGGAAGTATTGGCTTGGTGCCAATCCAGATTCCCGCCTTCCCTAGACAGAGATCAGAGTATTTTGCTTGCAAATAATTCTGTATTGGGAATCTGGGCACAGATGAGACTGTTGGGAGTTGCTCTGATAAGTTTCATTTGTGACTACCTACACCGTCCTAAGTCTACTACAAGCCAACTTGCCCTCCACAATGAATTTAAGGGGGGGGGGGGGTGGCTACATATGTAAGTGGTTTGAGCACCAATGATATACGTACATTTTTGCATAGCAGCATATGCAGCCAGAACACGTTTTTCACAGGTTCCCATTTTAAGTTCTGGAGAAGTGAGAACTCTGGAAAAGAAAGCAATTGGCCAGTCTGTCCCTCCTAAGCGCTGTGTTAGGGCAGCTCCTATACTGTTCTCCCCAACCACTGGGTATAGGAAAAAAATTCTGGCTGTGATCTGGGGGAACAAGGACAGGAGCCGAAGTCAAAGTCTGCTTGAGTTTAGTCACTGCCTCTGTGTGCGCTGCCTCCCAAATATATTCTTTAAGTTTAAGCAGGGAGTATAGTGGAGCAACATAGTTGTGCATAAAATCATGGCAGAACCCTGTAAGCCCTAGAAATGATTGGAGGGATTTCTGGTCTGTAGGAAGAGGTAATTTCTGTATAAAATCTATTCTCTGAGAATCTATGGATTTCCCTTCCTGGCCAATGGTGACTCCTAGAAAGGAAACCTGTGGTTTACAAAGCTGAGCTTTGGATAGATTTACTTTAAGTCCAGCTTCCAAAAGAGCTTTTAAAATCTCTCTTACATGGGCCCAGTGGTCAGATTCAGTTTCAGATTGAATTAAAATGTCATCAACATATTGGATTATATTGTCTCTACAACACACCTGAGCTAGGGCTTCCTGCATGTATTTGTGGAAAATGGATGGAGAATCTTTATAACCCTGAGGTAACACAGTGCATGCGTACTGAAATGCTGTTTTGTACTGGCATTCCGGGTCCAGGGGCAGGCTCCAAAACCCATTTGAAATGTCTAGGACAGAAAACAATTTACAGTTGGGGTTTAATTTAGAGATCATTGCTAGGTATGAGGCTACCACCGGTACCACAGATTTGGATACTTGATTTAGGGCGTGGAAATCTATGGTCAGTCTAAAGGAGCCTCCTGGTTTAACTATTGGCCATGCTGGAGAGTTGCATGTAGAAGAGATCGGGGCCAGGGGCAGGCTCCAAAACCCATTTGAAATGTCTAGGACAGAAAACAATTTACAGCTTTTTAGTTATCTAGCAGGGGGCTTCTTGAGGCATCACCTCTTCATTCTATAAATTTAATGTACGGTCAGACTTAATGCCAGTTGAGTCTTCACCTATCTCCTTCATTATTGTATATGGTTGTTCAGACAGAAGTATTAGGAGGAGATTGCCTTCATAATTTGCTTTAATCATTGGATTATAAACCTCTGTGCAGCAGCTCATAGGTTTGCTTGCTTTGTTTTGTGTATGGTAATGACGGCTGCGAGGGGAAGTGGAAACAGAGATTAACCAAATTGGCTTCCTTGCTTAGAGTGGACTTGATAGGCTCACTTCTACTCTACTAGTACTATTTATATAGCGCTACCAGACGCATGCAGCGCTGAACATTTGACATGGAGAGACAGTCCCTACTCAAAGAGCTTACAATCAAGGTAAAACAGACAGACAAGACATTACGGGCAAGGGAAATACAGGGTAAAGAGGAACAGGGGAGGAGGAGGGCAAATGAGTAGCGGTTAGGAGCCAAAGGCAGCAGTGAAAAGGTGAGCTTTCACTCAGCATAGATTTAAAAACAGGTAGAGATGGAGCTAGACATATGGGTTTGGGAAGACGGTTCCAGGCATAAGGTGCCGCAGGATGAAAGGAACGAAGTCTGGAGTTAGCAGTGGAGGAGAAGGGAGACGACAAGAGAGATTTGTTCAGAGAGCGGAGTTCACGGGGAGGAATGTAGGGAGAAATGAGAGAGGAGAGATAGTGAGTGGTCATAGAGTGGATGCATTTAAAGGTCAGTAAGAGGAGTTTGAACTGTATACGGAAGCGGACAGGGAGCCAGTGAAGTGATGTGAGGACTGGGCTAGTGTGGGCATAATGATTCTGGCGGAAAATAAGTCGAGCTGCAGAATTCTGGACAGATTGGAGAGGAGAAAGATGATTGAGCGGAAGACCAGTGAGAAGTAAATTGCAATAGTCCAAGCGAGAAGTAACAAGGGTGTGAATAAGGGTTTTGGTGGCGTGTTCAGAAAGGAAGGGGCGAATTTTGCTAATGTTGAAGATAAAGAAGCGACAGGTTTTGGCGATTTGTTGAATATGAGCAGAGAAGGAGAGAGAGGAATCGAAGATGACTCCAAGGTTACAAGCCGAGGAGACAGGGAGGATATGAGAGCCATTAACAGAGATAGAGAATGGAAGGAAAATGAGAAGTTCAGTTTTAGCCATGTTTAATTTGAGATGGCGTCGAGACATCCAGACAGCAATGTCAGACAAGCAGGCAGAGATTTTGTCCTGGATTAAGGTTGAGATTTCAGGGGTGGAGATATAGATCTGAGAGTCATCAGCGTAAAAATGGTAATGAAAACCATGGGATGAGATCAGGGCACCAAGGGAAGAGGTATAGATGGAGAAAAGGAGTGGTCCAAGGACAGAACCCTGAGGCACACCTACTGAAAGCGGGAGGGAAGGTGAAGAGGATCCACCAGAGTGAACACTGAAAGTACAGAGTGAAAGGTAGGAAGAGAACCAGGAAAGAACAGGGCCCTGGAATCCAAGCGAGGACAGCGTATCGAGGAGTAAGGTGTGGTCAACAATGTCAAAAGCAGCAGATAGGTCAAGAAGGATGAGGATGAAATAGAGACCTCTGGATTTAGCCAGAAGCAGATCATAAGAGGCTTTAGTAAGTGCAGTTTCAGTAGAGTGAAGAGGGCGAAATCCAGATTGAAGTGGGTCAAGAATAGGTTGAGAAGAGAGAAAGTCAAGACAACCGTGGTGAATGACGCGTTCAAGTAATTTGGAGAGGAAAGGGAGAAGGGAGATGGGGGGATTGTTGGAGGGACATGTAGGGTCAAGTGAGGGTTTTTTAAGGAGTGGAATGACAATAGCATGTTTGAAGGTCGTAGGAACAGTTGCAGTGCAGAGTGAAAGATTAAGGATGTGACAGATGTCAGGGATGATAGTAGGAGAGATAGTGTTAAGTAGGTAAGTGGGGATGGGATCAGAGGAACAGGTAGTACATTTAGAGGAGGAAGGAAGAAGGGCAGTTTCTTCAGTAGAAACTTCTGAGAAGGAGGAGAAAGAAGGAAGGAGAGGAAGGAGCGTAGGGGGTTTGGACTAAGAGAGAGAGAGAGAGGTGGGGAGGGTTTGGATGAAAATTCAAGGTAAATCTTACGGATTTTATCATGGAAGTAATTAGCTAGAGTCTGTGGAGAAAGAGAAGGGGGAATAGGAGACGGAGTGAAGTCAGCAAGGGTACGGGATTTAAGCCAAGAACATTCTGCTGAGCAGGCGCAGGAGCGAAAATAACGGATTCTAGAGGTTAGCCAAGTTTGGGGCTTGGTACACCTAGTAGGATTGGGACATGAGAGGGGCAAGAGTGTCAAGAGCAGAGGAGAGAATAGTATCGTAGGAAGAAGTAGCTTCATTCACCGACTTAGATAAAGTGGTGGTAGAGAGAAGGTTAGAGACACAAGAGGATAGAGTAAAGGGGTCGATAGCTTGAAGGTTCCTAGACGTGGGGGATGAGATTGGGTGGGACTGGGGAGGAGGGTGCTTACGATTGAAGGTTAGTAGGTGATGGTGGTCGGATAGGGGGAGATCAGAGGAATAGAAGCTGGAGGGAAAGCAGTTAGAGGAGAGGATAAGGTCGAGACAGTGACCATTTTGGTGAGTGGGTGCCGAGGAGCACAGTTGAAGATTGAATGAGGACGTTAGGGCAAGGAATTGGGAGGCATAGGAGTCGGATGGATCATCAGCGTGGATGTTAAAGTTCCCAAGGATAATGGAGGGGGATGAAGGATTATGAATGAAGGAGAGCCAGGCGTCAAAGTCAGTGAGAAAGGATGGAAGAGACTTATCAGGGGGGCGATAAATGACTGCTAGACGGAGAGGTAAGGGAGTGAAGAGGCGGATAGAATGGACTTCAATGGTCGAAAAACAGTGAGATGGGGGTGGGAGAAGAGGTTGGAAATTGCAGGAAGGAGAGAGCAGAAATCCAAGAAAGGGCAAGAGAAAAGATAGCCACCATGGCAGAGGGCCGCGACGGAAGTAGAGTCATCAGGGGAGAGCCAAGTTTCAGTTAAGGCAACTCCTGACTCTTAAACCTCATTGCTGCACTTTGAGTGTATGGCAATGACGGCTGCGTAGGGGAGTGGAAACAGAGATGAACCAAATTGGCTTCCTTGCTTACAGTGGACTAGATACGCTCACTTCCACTCCTGGCTATTAAACCTCCTTGCAGCAGCTCATAGGTTTGCTTGCTTTTTTTGTGTATGGTAATGACGTCTGCGAGGGGAAGTGGAAACAGAGATTAACCAAATGTATAATTGTAGCAACAATAAAAGTACTACAGGGAAAGCGTCAGTTTGGTGAATGTATATCTAGGAGACCGAGAGACCTTCCCCCAGCCCCATGAAGGGTTTATTGTAAGCTCTGTGGAGCAGGGACTGTCTCTTCATGTTAAAGTGTAGAGCGCTGCGTACCTCTGGTAGCGCTTGTTCTGTCCTCTGACAGCCTCGCACTAGTTTATAACGTGATCCTAAAATGTGTGTGATGCTTTTACTGTTATTCTCAGTTCTAAGGACTATCATTGCTGCAGTTTCTCACTGCAGAGATACATGAGCAATGCACTGTGGGTAATGTAGTTCACAGGCAGTGCAACCACACTTGCTTGGTTGTGTAAGAACTGTTACCACTTGTTGTGAGGCTGCCCAGACCTCCTCTCTGCCAAGCTTGACTCTTTTGTCTTCCTGCTATCATTTCCTGGTCATTCTCACTATCTCTGTCCTGGGAGGTCAGCCAGGTATGACCTTTCCCTCCAATCAAGAACTGAAAGGAGCAGCTCGCAGAGTAAAAAACTTGCGTCAGGCGTGGATGCTGTTTAAAAACACCATCCTGGAGGTTCAGGACAAATATATTCCACGTATTAGAAAAAAGGGAAAAAAAGACTAAACGTCAGCCGGCGTGGCTAAACAGTAAGATAAAGGAAATCATTAGAGCCAAAAAACAATCCTTCAGAAAGTGGAGAAGAGAACCAACTGAAAGTAACAGGATAGATCATAAGGAATGCCAAGCCAAATGCAAAGCGGAGATAAGGAGGGCAAAAAAGGACTTTGAGAAGAAATTAGCGTTGGAAGCAAAAATACATAGTAAAAACTTTTTTAGATACATTAAAAGCAGGAAACCGGCCAAAGAGTCGGTTGGGCCGCTGGACGAAAATGGTGTTAAAGGGGCGATCAAGGAGGACAAAGCCGTAGCGGAGAAATTAAATGAATTCTTTGCTTCGGTCTTCACCGAGGAGGATTTGGGGGGGACACCGGTGCCGGAAAGAATATTTAAAGCGGGGGAGTCGGAGAAACTAAACGAATTCTCTGTAACCTTGGAGGATGTAATGGGTCAGTTCAGCAAGCTGAAGAGTAGTAAATCACCGGGACCTGATGGTATTCATCCCAGAGTATTAATAGAACTAAAAAATGAACTTGCGGAGCTACTGTTAGAAATATGCAATCTGTCCCTAAAATCGAGTGTAATACCGGAAGACTGGAGGGTAGCCAATGTTACTCCGATTTTTAAGAAAGGTTCCAGAGGAGATCCGGGAAATTATAGACCGGTGAGTCTGACGTCGGTGCCGGGCAAGATGGTGGAGGCTATTATTAAGAATAAAATTGCAGAGCATATACAAAAACATGGACTGATGAGACAAAGTCAGCACGGATTTAGTGAAGGGAAGTCTTGCCTCACCAATCTAATGCATTTTTTTGAGGGGATAAGCAAACATGTGGACAATGGGGAGCCGGTTGATATTGTATATCTGGATTTTCAGAAGGCGTTTGACAAAGTGCCGCACGAAAGACTCCTGAAGAAATTGCAGAGTCATGGAATCGGAGGTAGGGTATTATTATGGATTAAGAACTGGTTGAAAGATAGGAAGCAGAGAGTAGGATTGCGTGGCCAGTATTCTCAGTGGAGGAGGGTAGTTAGTGGGGTTCCGCAGGGGTCTGTGCTGGGTCCGTTGCTTTTTAATGTATTTATAAATGACCTAGAGATGGGAATAACTAGTGAGGTAATTAAATTCGCCGATGACACAAAATTATTCAGGGTCGTCAAGTCGCAGGAGGAATGTGAACGATTACAGGAGGACCTTGCGAGACTGGGAGAATGGGCGTGCAAGTGGCAGATGAAGTTCAATGTTGACAAGTGCAAAGTGATGCATGTGGGTAAGAGGAACCCGAATTATAGCTACGTCTTGCAAGGTTCCGCGTTAGGAGTTACGGATCAAGAAAGGGATCTGGGTGTCGTCGTCGATGATACGCTGAAACCTTCTGCTCAGTGTGCTGCTGCGGCTAGGAAAGCGAATAGAATGTTGGGTGTTATTAAGAAGGGTATGGAGTCCAGGTGTGCGGATGTTATAATGCCGTTGTATCGCTCCATGGTGCGACCGCACCTGGAGTATTGTGTTCAGTACTGGTCTCCGTATCTCAAAAAAGATATAGTAGAATTGGAAAAGGTACAGCGAAGGGCGACGAAAATGATAGTGGGGATGGGACGACTTTCCTATGAAGAGAGGCTGAGAAGGCTAGGGCTTTTCAGCTTGGAGAAGAGACGGCTGAGGGGAGATATGATAGAAGTGTATAAAATAATGAGTGGAATGGATCGGGTGGATGTGAAGCGACTGTTCACGCTATCCAAAAATACTAGGACTAGAGGGCATGAGTTGAAGCTACAGTGTGGTAAATTTAAAACGAATCGGAGAAAATTTTTCTTCACCCAACGTGTAATTAGACTCTGGAATTCATTGCCGGAGAACGTGGTACAGGCGGTTAGCTTGACGGAGTTTAAAAAGGGTTTAGATAGATTCCTAAAGGACAAGTCCATAGACCGCTATTAAATGGACTGGAAAAATTCCTCATTTTTAGGTATAACTTGTCTGGAATGTTTTTACGTTTGGGGAGCGTGCCAGGTGCCCTTGACCTGGATTGGCCACTGTCGGTGACAGGATGCTGGGCTAGATGGACCTTTGGTCTTTCCCAGTATGGCACTACTTATGTACTTATGTACTTATGTCCTCTAGGACCACCCCTTGCTACCCGATTAAGGAGTCTCTGTGTCCTAGAGCAGCACCTCTGAACATCTATCTGTGAGTAAATTATCTGTGATTTAGTCAATAAAAGAGACTTCATAAAAATAATAGAGACTTCGGGTGATTGGTGTGCCAAGTTTATACTCCAAGATATTGGGGCCTCTAGTTATCAAGCCTCAAGGGTCTTGACAGCGCTATAGAAATGATAAGTAGTAGTCGTTTTCACCAAGGAGGTTTAATATACAGGAGACAAAGTGATGTCAAAACGTTGAAACCCATTAGGTCAAATCTCAGTTTTCCTTTCCCCGCGCAGCCGTCATCCCCATACACTAATAACAAAGCCCCTACCAATCTGGCAACAAAAGTGGGCAATGTTCATCCTTTCCCAAAACCTGAGTCATTCTATCCTGTCCCTGCAATTTACTGGGGATATTTGTGTATACTTTTGAGGCAAGAGCAACCTCACTCTGTTCACAGCCCCATTGCATTGAAGCAAAGGTAGTTATGATCACTGGACAGGACTCTTTGGAGTAGGGAGAAGGGCATCCCCAAACCTCAGGATCATGGCAGTAAGAAGCAATGAAACACAGAAAAAATGAAGGCAGATAAAGACCCTGTGGCCTAACCAGTTACAACGTCTTCCAGATTGCACAGAAGTAGGCTGCTCTCATTGAACAAGGGGATAACCCAGGATAAAGTTGTTTCCTTGAAGAGCAGAGAAATGAATCCTCAGAAACCACTGGAAACACTTTATAGGGAACCTCTAATGCAGAGCTGCCAAGTTACCTAGTTCCAGGAGGGAGACATTTGGCCAATCTTGCTTTGGAATTTAAACCCTAAAGCATTGTGGGATATATAGTCCATGATTTTACCCATTAAAATCCAGGCTGCAGACCCTGTAATATATTAGCAAGTAATTTAAAAGTAGAAACCAGTTTCATACCCACAGTCAGACAGAGGAGAAATATTGGGCTTAACCACTGCCCAAAGGGTTTCACCATAAAAGGGAGGGTGAGGATTTTCACAACTATACCCTCTGTGAAGAAGGGTGAAAGATGCTTGAGAATGAGCTGGAGAATATTTGTGTACTGCCTCTGGGGTATCTCTCAGCCCTGTCAATCTGAGATACTTGCTACAAATATTAACCTCATTGTATTTAGACAACAATAAGACAATCACTGAATGATGCTGCAAAGGTTTTATTTACTCTACTAGAAAGTAACCAGAGCTCCAGTAATGTCACCAGGAGTCCCTGGAGGGCTGTGGGAGTAGAGGGTACAGGGGTGGTGTCCTCAAGCGGGAGAAAGACTCTTCTGAATTTCAACAGTGAGGCTGGTCCAAAATCAAGTACAGGTCCGGTTCACTAGAGGAGGAGAGAGAGGTGGAAAAGCATGAGCAGAATCAGGGGGAATATCTCGCCCCCACCTCACAACATCATATAGAGCACTAACACTCCTACCTAGACCCTGAAACTCAGAACAGTGGAAGGAGTTCCTGATATGTCCTCAGCTAAGTAGAATCACAGAGCTCAAAACAGGAGTTATTAAAACAAACTTGGCTACAGACCCAGTAAAGAGCCCTCAAAGGAGTCTCAAGTCACAGTAGAGAACATTTTGAAGAGTGCCAACCTTATTAATTTTTGAAATATGACCTATTAGATCCCACGACTGCCCCATGAATAAGTCCTGTGACTCTAAAAAGGGCTTCAGTTTATCCTTTATTGAAGGGGAGTGTTCTGGATCTTACTCAGGTTGAGAGCTATCGTCCTATTTCATCTTTGACATCATAAATATTGGTGGCGGAGCCGGTGGTGGGAGGCGAGGCTGGTGGTTGGGAGGCGGGGGATAGTGCTGGGCAGACTTATACGGTCTGTGCCAGAGCCGGTGGTGGGAGGCGGGGCTGGTGGTTGGTGTTGGATTATTTGTAGTAAATAATTAGCAGATTTTAGTACACACAGCTTCAGCTTTAGAAATGTTAATTTCTTTCTTCATCTCTCTCTCATACACCCCTGAATAATTCACTGCTGAGTCACTTTAAAGTTGAAGTAACAAAACATCTGTTTACTCACAGTTTGTAGTTAGATTATAATCAGACAGGCTTATATATACATAATACTATACATTTGTATTATCAGCTCCTTCCATGTGCTTAGATGGTAATGGATGCTCACACCACCATAGATCCTCTCAGGTTAGGAGAGACCATGAGCTCCATGTGCTGTGCCTAAACCCCCACAGGAAGTTGCATAGCTGTGACCTCTCTAAGTAATTCACATCAGAGGTCACAGAGTAATCACAGAGAAATAATAGGTGACAGTCAATGCATGTAAAATACAATAAATTCCAACAGTTGGGAGGCGGGGATAGTGCTGGGCAGACTTGTACGGTCTGTGCCCTGAAAATGACACTTACAAATCAAGGTAAGGTATACAGAAAAAGTAGCACATATGAGTTTGTCTTGTTGGGCAGACTGGATGGACCGTGCAGATCTTTTTCTGCCGTCATCTACTACGTATGTTACTATTTATAAATATTGCTTAACATGTTGTATTCCTTAGGTATTCAGGGTAGTGTGTTGGTTCTGCTCTATTCTATAGAGCCTTTTAAGGATGGTCTGTTATCACAACAGGTGTCTCTCATGGTTCCACCATTTCTGCGATATTTAATATTTAATGCCAATCTGTTGTGTATTGCCATGATCGGAAGTCCATTATCATCTTGTAGCATGATACCAGAGTTGTTTAAATATTTTGTTAGGTCAGATACAAAGATAAAAGGTACTGAAGCAAAGAGATTTCAAGTTCCTCTTCTCCTCCCACCTGGAAGACTGAACAAAAGCTTGGCTGGGTGTGAATCAGCATAATAAAAGCTGAAAGATGGAACAGCAGACACAGAGACTGGGGGTTTGTGAAACCCCCAGACAAAGAAACATATACAGAAAGCCATTTGCCAGCAGGAAGCAAAGTTGCCAGGTGGGCGGTTTTACCGCCCAGTTGGGCGGGTTTTCGCCAGCGGCGGCGGGAAAATTTCACCGGCCACAGGATGCGTTTTTTTGGGCGGTTTTCCCATCGCCGCTGTGCGAGTTCAGCATTTTTTTCCGGGGCTTCTGTTGGTCCAGTTCGGTCCAATAGAAGCTTTTACGGGGCTTCTATTGGTCCAATTTGGACCAATAGAACCCTTTCAGGGCCGGGGTTGACGTCAGGGATGATGGGGGCGGGGCTAGTGGTGGGAGGTGGGGTTAGTGATGCGGGGGTGGGGTTGGTGACGTGGGGCGTGGTTCGGTGACGCGGGAGACGGGGATTGGCTAGGAACGCCACTGATTGTAAATAAATGGTCTTTTATGTTCTGAGCACATGTTCTTAAACCTTGCAGTGCAGATTAATGTGATTCAACAAATATAATATTTAATTCCCCCTTATTCTTCCAATTGCACTTAGGGAATAGAAATCCACGGGAGATGTATGTGTTAGGCTGTGAGAGTCTGATAGGTACGGACGGGGAGAGGGATCTTGGGGTGATAGTATCTGAGGATTTGAAGGCGACGAAACAGTGTGACAAGGCGGTGGCCATAGCTAGAAGGTTGTTAGGCTGTATAGAGAGAGGTGTGACCAGCAGAAGAAAGGGGGTGTATAAGTCATTGGTGAGGCCCCATCTGGAGTATTGTGTTCAGTTTTGAAGGCCGTATCATGTTAAGGATGTAAAAAGAATTGAAGCAGTGCAAAGAAAAGCTACGAGAATGGTATGGGATTTGCGTTACAAGACGTATGAGGAGAGACTTGCGGACCTGAACATGTATTCTCTGGAGGAAAGGAGAAACAGGGGTGATATGATACAGACGTTCAAATATTTGAAAGGTATTAATCTGCAAACTAACCTTTTCCGGAGATGGGAAGGCGGTAGAACGAGAGGGCATGAAATGAGATTGAAGGGGGGCAGACTCAAGAAGAATGTCAGGAAGTATTTTTTCTCGGAGAGGGTGGTGGATGCTTGGAATGCCCTTCCGCGGGAGGTGGTGGAGATGAAAACAGTAACGGAATTCAAACATGCGTGGGATAAACATAAAGAAATCCTACTCGGAAGAAAGGGATCCCCAGAAGCTTAGCCAAGATTGGGAGGCAGAACCGGTGGTGGGAGGCGGGGCTTGTGGTTGGGAGGCGGGGCTAATGATGGGCAGACTTATACGGTCTGTGCCCTGACAATGGCAGATACAAATCAAGGTAAGGTATACAGAAAAAGTAGCACACGTGAAATTATCTTGTTGGGCAGACTGGATGGACCGTGCAGGTCTTTTTCTGCCGTCATCTACTATGTTAATTGGATTTCTCCTTCTTCCTATATTTTCAAAATTAAATCTCAGTTCACTTGTGTGGTAAACAGGAGTTTCAGAAAAAGTGTGAATTGTCTCTCTCTCTTCCTCAATTTCCTGTATTAAGTTGTTTCCTTCTTCAAGAGATCTCTCCTTTAGAAGTTGTCTTTCATCGATTTGACTACCTACAGCAGGAACCTGGACTGTGCCAAGCTAAAGAAACTTCCTACCCTCTAATTTTCCTGACTCAAATTATTAAACTGAAAATTTATAGCCCTATCTATGTAGATGGAGAGCACTTCTTCCCTTTTGAAGCTCCTAAAATGAATGAAACTCTCTCACTCACACACTCATAGATGCATTCCCCTCTCTACTCAGTAAGTTTACTAATCTGGCTAATTCAAAATGTGAGCAAAGTCTTTTTTGAACTTATAGGATTTAAACACTCTTAAACTGAAATTCTCCCTTTTCTATTTTTCATAAGCTTCAAGTAATCCTGAAATATTCAGATCCTTTTCTCAGAAGAAACCTCAAACTTGTAAATCTCCACCAATCTCTTTTCACACATATAAGGCACTCTTTTATAATTTCAGTCAACTTAGATCAAACAACAATTCTTTCTTTCAATTCTTACACACACGGAGCTCACAGCTGCATGTCTGTCTTGGCCAAATCGTCAGTTGCTCTCCCCTCTCTGTTCCTGGGCAGCAGGGTTGCCAGGTGGAAAATTTTTTCCCCACCCAAACCAGCCCAAAACCTGCCCAAAGATAAACCCCGCCCCTGACACCCCCACCCCCACCGTCATCAACCCCGCCCCTGCCGTCATCGGCCCCGCCTCACCATCATCGGCCCCGCCCAAAACGCCACTGGGCAGATTTCTAACAGTAGCTGATCATCCAATCAGAAAGCTCTATTTGATTGCAGATTAACATACAGACACTCTAATGGGAATTTTTAGTCAAAAACACTAGATAAACCCTTCGTTTTTGTATCAAACTTCACATTTTGGATCAGAGCCATGCCCTAACATTAAGGCTGTAAACATTCCCATCAATGTTTACCCACAAATATGCAAATGAGAACCTCCCAAAAATGGACTAATTTGCATAAGGCTTGAGCAAATTTGAGTACATAGCATACCAATCCCATTTCCTAGCACCTAAATTCTGCAATTAGATTTAATGCAAATACTTTTAAAACTTCTTTTAGCACTTTTAAAATCTCAGGTGTCAGTGCAGGTCTCCTTGGAATGAATTGCTCATGTGCAGGAATTCATCCTAATTAAACATCTCCCTGGCAACCCAGGACACCTCCATCCGACCCCCCTGCTCTCCCAGCAGTAAGGTAAACAAATTAAACCAATTCCTACAACTATGGAATTTATTAATTTCATTTATCTGAGAGAACTAAGCAGGACTGTGAGATTTTCATGTACATACTACCTAGTTGTATATATGGTAATGGAGTTACACTAATTCACATTCTTTTGGTCTGGTGTCCTTTTCCTGCTTCCCTGGGTTTCCATCTCAGTCAGATTTAGCCTCCTTTGGGCTGTGGTGTCAGGAACCTTCATTCAGGTGTTGCTTCCTGAGGTTTAATCCCCCTCACTGGTAACCCCATCCCACCCACCCACCCATTTCAGCTCCAAAACTCTGCCTGAGAGGCACAGATGCAGCTCCTGTGATAGAGAAGGGAGGGGTATTGCCAGGGGTCCAGTGATACCCTGAATTATTTTCTTTCTACGGAGCTCAATACTCACATTTTCTCTCATGGTAGAATAGAAGATTCTTCCGCACGCATTGCACAACAACAATCCAGAGATTCTATAAGTGATAATTTCCTCTCATATTTAGGTCTGTAAATATAAGACACAGAGATTGAGGTTTGTACACAGAACACACACCAACCCTCACCGATGACAGAACATGGGGCCAAAATTAGGAATGTTTTGTGCAATAACAATGATGGGCCCTGACACAGCTTTGCAAAACATGTCATGTTGGCTCAAGTCCAAAATATATAATCAAGAAGCCTTAAGATATTTCTGTGATTGCATTTGATAGGGTGGTAGGGGGTCTGATGCTAGGGTTGAGGATGGGAGAAAAGGGCCGATGGTGGCAGATCTAATCTAATCTAATGCCAAGTTTATATACCACACAAATCCCAACATGAGATTCTAGGTAGTTTACAATGCAAGATGTTGTATAGAAGCAGGATATAACAGAATAGTAGGATTAACAAAAGGTCTTCAATTTCTTATACAACCATCCATAGTTACCTAACGGTAAAGAATTCCATTCAGTAGTAGCATCAACCTGATGTTTAAATCTTATATTTCCAAAAACCGGGTACCTCAGTACTAAATTGTCCTGCATTCTGACAGAATTATTTAAAGTAAATGTGAAAAGAACTGACTTAACAGTTCATAATTCCCATACAGCACTTGATAGACTAAACAAATAATTTTAAAAATTATTCAGGCAGGAGTGGGAGTTAGTTGGATCCGATGTGGAGTCTGGGAGAAGGAGAAGATAACTGCAGACCTGAGGATTGGATAAGGGGGCTGAAGTGGGGGACTGCAGGGAGATGAGGTGAGTAGAGAGGAGAGGCAATTGGAAGGGATAAAGGTGCAGAGAAGAAAGGAGAGAAAGGGTGGTGAAGAAACAGAATCAAAAAAGAGGTTAGGGTAGGGACAATACAAGTGACTGACAGATGTACTTACGTTGTAGGGACACATATTCTACATGTATTGTCCACGACTTCCTGGAGAGAGTCACATTTAGGGTTCTTGATTAAGCCATCAAAACTGAGGGGAGATATGATACAAGTTTATAAAATACTGAGTGGAGTGGAATGGGTAGAGGTGAAATGCTCGTTTACTCTTTCCAAAAATATTAGGACTAGGGGGCATGCAATATACAGTGGTGGAAATAAGTATTTGATCCCTTGCTGATTTTGTAAGTTTGCCCACTGACAAAGACATGAGCAGCCCATAATTGAAGGGTAGGTTATTGGTAACAGTGAGAGATAGCACATCACAAATTAAATCCGGAAAATCACATTGTGGAAAGTATATGAATTTATTTGCATTCTGCAGAGGGAAATAAGTATTTGATCCCCCACCAACCAGTAAGAGATCTGGCCCCTACAGACCAGGTAGATGCTCCAAATCAACTCGTTACCTGCATGACAGACAGCTGTCGGCAATGGTCACCTGTATGAAAGACACCTGTCCACAGACTCAGTGAATCAGTCAGACTCTAACCTCTACAAAATGGCCAAGAGCAAGGAGCTGTCTAAGGATGTCAGGGACAAGATCATACACCTGCACAAGGCTGGAATGGGCTACAAAACCATCAGTAAGACGCTGGGCGAGAAGGAGACAACTGTTGGTGCCATAGTAAGAAAATGGAAGAAGTACAAAATGACTGTCAATCGACAAAGATCTGGGGCTCCACGCAAAATCTCACCTCGTGGGGTTTCCTTGATCATGAGGAAGGTTAGAAATCAGCCTACAACTACAAGGGGGGAACTTGTCAATGATCTCAAGGCAGCTGGGACCACTGTCACCACGAAAACCATTGGTAACACATTACGACATAACAGATTGCAATCCTGCAGTGCCCGCAAGGTCCCCCTGCTCCGGAAGGCACATGTGACGGCCCGTCTGAAGTTTGCCAGTGAACACCTGGATGATGCCGAGAGTGATTGGGAGAAGGTGCTGTGGTCAGATGAGACAAAAATTGAGCTCTTTGGCATGAACTCAACTCGCCGTGTTTGGAGGAAGAGAAATGCTGCCTATGACCCAAAGAACACCGTCCCCACTGTCAAGCATGGAGGTGGAAATGTTATGTTTTGGGGGTGTTTCTCTGCTAAGGGCACAGGACTACTTCACCGCATCAATGGGAGAATGGATGGGGCCATGTACCGTACAATTCTGAGTGACAACCTCCTTCCCTCCGCCAGGGCCTTAAAAATGGGTCGTGGCTGGGTCTTCCAGCACGACAATGACCCAAAACATACAGCCAAGGCAACAAAGGAGTGGCTCAGGAAGAAGCACATTAGGGTCATGGAGTGGCCTAGCCAGTCACCAGACCTTAATCCCATTGAAAACTTATGGAGGGAGCTGAAGCTGCGAGTTGCCAAGTGACAGCCCAGAACTCTTAATGATTTAGAGATGATCTGCAAAGAGGAGTGGACCAAAATTCCTCCTGACATGTGTGCAAACCTCATCATCAACTACAGAAGACGTCTGACCGCTGTGCTTGCCAACAAGGGTTTTGCCACCAAGTATTAGGTCTTGTTTGCCAGAGGGATTAAATACTTATTTCCCTCTGCAGAATGCAAATAAATTCATATACTTTCCACAATGTGATTTTCCGGATTTAATTTGTGATGTGCTATCTCTCACTGTTACCAATAACCTACCCTTCAATTATGGGCTGCTCATGTCTTTGTCAGTGGGCAAACTTACAAAATCAGCAAGGGATGAAATACTTATTTCCACCACTGTAGCTACTAAGTAGTAAATTTAAAAAGAATCATAGAAGATATTTCTTCACTCAATGTGTAATTAAACTCTGGAATTTGTTTCTAGGGTAAAAGCAGTTAGCTTAGCAGGGTTTATAAATGTTTTGGATAGTTTTCTAAAAAAGAATCAATAAGCTAATATTAAGATGGACTTGGGAAAATCCAAAGCATATTCTAGGATAAGCAGAATAAAATTTGTTTTGCTCTTCTGGGATCTTGCCAGGTACTTGTGACTTGGATTGGCCACTGTTGGAAACAGGATACTGGGCTTGATGGACCTTTGGTCTTTCCCAGTACAGCAATGCTTATGTTCTTATGTTCAATATATTCTTATTATCTTACCTAGTTACACAAAAATGGTCCATCCTCAAGTCTAAACAAAACATCTGTAAAGAATAAAAAAGAAGAGTCAAAGGTCATAGGAATCCTCACATGGATGGTGCCTGGGAGGGTTTGAGAATGTGGAGTGAGTAATAATTCGAGTGTTGGGGGTGTGAAGATGGGGAGATTTAGTATCAGAGGAGTCCTTAGACGTATGGAGTTATCTAAATTTATATCTACCTCGGGAGTCACTGCATGGTCATTCAAACTCTCCAAACCTAAAAAGAAGGAAAGAATAAAAATAATTAAAAATATTTAAATATCAATATCTGCTTGAATAACATTGGAAGGTACAACTTTGACAGTCTCCACCTCTCTTCCTAAAGAAGGAGAATAACAAATTATATCGTAGTGATAGGGTGGATCAAATTGGTGAAGTAGTCACTTTGCATGTTACGGAGGGCATGAATCAAATAGATTGAAAATTCTGCAGTAATCAAAACACATCTTGGAATCTCTATGGATTGAAATTCCATGTGTAAAGGGGAAAAGGATAGTGATTGAAGGGTACTACTGTCAACCTGGCCAGAATGGACAGATGGATGTAGAAATGTTATCAGAAATTAGAGAGACAAACAAACAAGACAACACAATAATAATGGGTGATTTCAATAACTCTGATATTGACTCAGTAAATATAACACCAGGGCAAAGTAACATAGAGGAGCATTTTTGAATGGGGACGCCCATCTCTGAGGATGTCTCCGCAAAGGGGCGGGGCATCCCGTAATATGGAAACAAGATGGCGTCCATCTTTCGTTTCGATAATACAGTCGGGGATGCCAAAATCTCAACATTTAGGTCGACCTAAGAGTTGGTCGACCTAAATGCTGAGGTCGCCAGCGTTAGACATGGGAGCCCTCAGTTTTTGCCGATAATGGAAACCGAGGGCACCCATCTCAAATACGACCAAATCCAAGGCATTTGGTCATGGGAGGGGCCAAGATTCATAGTGCACTGGTCCCCCTCACATGCCGGGACACCAACCGGGCACCCTAGGGGGCACTGCAGTGGACTTCACAAATTGATTCCAGGTACATAGGTGGGTTTTGGAGGGCTCCCATTTACCACCACAAGTGTAAGAGGTGGGGGGGATGGGCCTGGGTCCACCTGCCTGAAGTCCACTGCAGCCACCACAACTGCTCCAGGGACCTGCATACTGCTGTCAGGGAGCTGGGTATGACATTTGAGGCTGGCATAGAGTTGTTTTTATTTTTGGTGGGAGGGGGTTAGTGACCACTGGGGGAGTCAGGGGAGGTCATCCCCGATTCCCTCCAGTGGTCATCTGGTCTGTTCGGGCACTTTTTTTGACTTGGACCTGAAAAAAAGGGACCAAATAAAGCGGACCAAATTCTTGCTAGGGGCGCCCTTCTTTTTTCCATTATCAGCCGATGACGCCCATCTCTCCTCGGCCGATAAACACACCCCTATCCCGCCTTCGCTATGCCTCCGAATGCCCCCAGGAACTTTGGTCATCCCCGCGACGGACTGCAGTTGGGGGCGCCTGTTGGCACTGAAGTAGTGAGCCCTTGCGCCTTGACAGAGTGTGGAGGATCTGCGAAGCTCCGCACTCAGTCAGGCAGCCGGAAAACCCCTAGCTTCACCTGGGAAGCGACCACCGTTCCCCGGGAGTTGAGCTCCCAGGTACAAGTGGCCCCCAGGACTTCCGGATACGGTCGGGGTCGGACGGCCACCCGCCGTGGCAGGCAGGAGTAGAACAGATCCGGAACACAGATTGGGTAGGCAGCCAGTAGAGAAGGGTCAGGTTCAATCCACAGGTCAGGGCAGGCAGCAAGCAGAGAATGGTCAGGTTCAATCCACAGGTCAGGGCAGGCAGCAAGCAGACAATGGTCAGGTTCAATCCAAGTCAGCATCAACAGGAAAGTAGGAAGAAGAATGTTCAATCACCAGCACCAACCTCTAACAAGATAGAAGCCGAAGCAAAGATGGTGTCACAGGCCAGCTCTTAAATAGGCCTCCAATCAGAGGATCCTGGTCACAGCTGAGAGGTGAGAGATCACATAGGGCACGCCCAAAAGATATTCAAGATGGCTGCCTCGTTGATGAGCTACCTAAGATGGCTGCTCCTCAAACAATCCTTCCAAGATGGCTGCCCCTCAGATGATCTTCCCAAAATGGTTGCTGCTCAGATGATCCTTCCAATATGGCCGCCACTAGAAGAACAAGGTAGGGATGCAACAGCGCCCAAAATCGGCTTTCGATTATACCGATTTGGGCGCCTGCGGGAGAAGGACGCCCATCTCCCGATTTGTGTCGAAAGATGGGCATCCTTCTCTTTCGACAATAAGCTGGATAGTAACATAATAAATGACAGCAGATAAAGTCTGCCCAGCACTGTTCTTGTACTAAAAGTTCTGAAGATTCTGGAATCCCAATTAGTAGCAACATTCCATGTAGAATCCCAAAGAGTAACATAGTAAATGACGGCAGATAAAGACCTGTATGGTCCATCCAGTCTGCCCAACAAGATAAACTCATTTTTCATGGTCAGGGCCGCCGAGAGCCAGAGCCGGGCCCGGGACAAGGCTATCCCTGGCCCCCCCACCCGAGGTCACCGCCCACCCGAGGTCACCGCCCACCCGAGATCGCCAGGCCCCCCCACCCGAGGTCGCTGGCCACCCTCCACCCGCTATCGGGCCTGGCCCTCGGAACTAACCTTAAGCCTCCTTTCACTTCGTAGCAAGCAGCGGCAGGGCAGACCTCTCCTCTTTCCTTCTGTGCCCCGCCCTCGCGGACGTTACATCAGACATACCGGTGCCAGAAATGGTAATCAAAGCTGAGTCAGAGAAACTGAATGAAATCTCTATAAATAGTAGATAATATTATAAGGAACAAAATTACAGAGCATATTCGAAAGCATGGATTAATGAGACAAAGCCAACATAGAATTACTGAAGGGAAATCTTGCCTCACCAATCTATTACATTTCTTTCAAGGGGTGAACAGACATAGTAACATAGTAACATAGTAGATGACGGCAGAAAAAGACCTGCACGGTCCATCCAGTCTGCCCAACAAGATAACTCATATTTGCTGCTTTTTGTGTATACCCTACTTTGATTTGTACCTATGCTCTTCAGGGCACAGACCGTATAAGTCTGCCCCGCATTATCCCCGCCTCCCAACCACCAGCCCCACCTCCTACCCACCGGCTCTGGCACAGGCACAGACCGTATAAGTCTGCCCAGCACTATCCTCACCTCCCCAGCCCTGCCTCCCAACCCCGGCTCTGGCACAGACCGTACAAGTCTGTCCAGCACTATCCCCGCCTCCCAACCACCAGCCCCACCTCCCACCCACTGGCTCTGGCACAGGCACAGACCGTATAAGTCTGCCCAGCACTATCCTCACCTCCCCAGCCCTGCCTCCCAACCCCGGCTCTGGCACAGACCGTACAAGTCTGTCCAGCACTATCCCCGCCTCCCAACCACCAGCCCCACCTCCCACCCACTGGCTCTGGCACAGGCACAGACCGTATAAGTCTGCCCAGCACTATCCTCACCTCCCCAGCCCTGCCTCCCAACCCCGGCTCTGGCACAGACCGTACAAGTCTGTCCAGCACTATCCCCGCCTCCCAACCACCAGCCCCACCTCCCACCCACTGGCTCTGGCACAGGCACAGACCGTATAAGTCTGCCCAGCACTATCCTCACCTCCCCAGCCCTGCCTCCCAACCCCGGCTCTGGCACAGACCGTACAAGTCTGTCCTGCCTCCCAACCCCGGCTCTGGCACAGACCGTACAAGTCTGTCCAGCACTATCCCCGCCTCCCAACCACCAGCCCCACCTCCCACCCACCGGCTCTGGCACAGGCACAGACCGTATAAGTCTGCCCAGCACTATCCCCGCCTCCCAACCTCCAGCCCCGCCTCCCGATCTTGACTAAGCTCCTGAGGATCCATTCCTTCGGCACAGGATTCCTTTATGCTTATCCCACGCATGTTTGAATTCCGTTACCGTTTTCATTTCCACCACCTCCCGCGGGAGGGCATTCCAAGCATCCACTACTCTCTCCGTGAAAAAATACTTCCTGACATTTTTCTTGAGTCTGCCCCCCTTCAATCTCATTTCATGTCCTCTCGTTCTACCACCTTCCCATCTCCGGAAAAGATTCGTTTGCGGATTAATACCTTTCAAATATTTGAACGTCTGTATCATATCACCCCTGTTTCTCCTTTCCTCCAGAGTATACATGTTTAGTTCAGCAAGTCTCTCCTCATACGTCTTGTAACGCAAATCCCATACCATTCTCGTAGCTTTTCTTTGCACCGCTTCAATTCTTTTTACATCCTTAACAAGATACGGCCTCCAAAACTGAACACAATACTCCAGGTGGGGTCTCACCAACGACTTATATAGGGGCATCAACACCCCCTTTCTTCTGCTGGTCACACCTCTCTTTATACAGCCTAACAACCTTCTAGCTACTGCCACCGCCTTGTCACACTGTTTCGTCGCCTTCAAATCCTCAGATACTATCACCCCAAGATCCCTCTCTCCGCCCGTACCTATCAGACTCTCCCCACCTAACACATACGTCTCCCGTGGATTTCTACTTCCTAAGTGCATCACTTTGCATTTCTTCGCATTGAATTTTAATTGCCAAACCTTAGACCATTCTTCTAGCTTCCTCAGATCCTTTTTCATGTTTTCCACTCCCTCCGGGGTGTCCACTCTGTTACAGATCTTAGTATCATCCGCAAATAGGCAAACTTTACCTTCTAACCCTTTGGCAGTGTCACTCACAAATATATTGAACAGAATCGGCCCCAGCACCGATCCTTGAGGCACTCCACTACTTACCTTTCGCTCCTCCGAGCGAATTCCATTCACCACCACCCTCTGGCGTCTGTCCGTCAACCAGTTCCTAATCCAGTTCACCACTTCGGGTCCTATCTGCAGCCCCTCCAGTTTATTTAAGAGCCTCCTGTGGGGAACCGTGTCAAAAGCTTTGCTGAAATCTAAGTAGATTACGTCCATAGCTCGTCCCTGATTCAGTTCTCCTGTCACCTAATCAAAGAACTCAATGAGGTTCGTTTGGCACGATTTCCCTTTGGTAAATCCATGCTGTCTTGGATCTTGCAACTTATTGGCTTCCAGGAAATTCACTATCCTTTCCTTCAGCATCGCTTCCATTACTTTTCCAATAACTGAAGTGAGGCTTACCGGCCTGTAGTTTGCAGCTTCTTCCCTATCACCACTTTTGTGAAGTGGGACCACATCCGCCGATCTCCAATCCCTCGGAACCTCTCCCGTCTCCAAGGATTTATTAAACAAATCTTTAAGAGGACCCGCCAGAACCTCTCTGAGCTCCCTCAATATCCTAGGGTGGATCCCATCCGGCCCCATGGCTTTGTCCACCTTTAGCTTTTCAAGTTGTTCATACACACTCTCTTCCGTGAACGGTGCTATATCCACTCCATTCTCATATGTACTTTTGCCAGTCAATTGTGGTCCTTCTCCAGGATTTTCTGTGAAAACAGAACAAAAGTATCTATTTAGCAAATTTGCTTTTTCTTCATCATTATCTATATAGCGGTTCGCAGCATTTCTAGCCATTTGTTCTTCCGTTTGCGCTTTCGCCAGTCGTATCTCTCTCTTGGCTTCTTTCAGTTTCATCCGGTATTCCTCCTCGTGTCCCTTTTCATGAGTTTTTTTGTATTTCTGGAACGCCAACTCTTTAGCCTTTATTTTCTCAGCCACTTGCTTGGAGAACCATATCGGTTTCCTTTTTCTCTTGCTTTATTTACTTTCCTTACATAAAGGTTCGTGGCCCTATTTATAGCTTCTTTCAGTCTGGACCACTGTCCTTCCACTTCTTGTATTTCCTGCCATCCCATCAGCTCCTTCCTCAGGTATTCCCCCATTTTACTAAAGTCAGCTTAAGACCTATGGAATGTGTTTGCTGTAACCTATCTCTAGAACAGCATTGAAATGCCCAGAGCCACAAGTGTAAGGTGGGGGGAATCAGAAAATTATCTTATCTGAGAAGATCCGTCCAGCTTCTGTTCTGTGTAGAGACAAAAACCACGTGGAGAGAAACAGCTCTACCTTTGCTATGCAATTACCTTACAACAAAAGCAGATGGGGGAGGGGAGGAGTTTCACACAAAATGGAAGCAGAGGGGAGAGAAACTACTACCGATTTTAAATCACTTGTTAAATCCAGTTCCTAGATTATCAACTATCAAATAAGCAGTTTTAAAATCAGTTACATAGAGTACAGATATCAATTAGAAATAGCCTCTAAGCAGTTAGTTAGGAAACATAGATTATGAGATCACAAGTTTAGCTGATAAAGATGAGCCAGTCGAAATTGTGTATCTGAATTTTGAAAAGTAGTTTGCCCAGCACCGTCAGGCTCACCGGTCTATAATTTCACGGATCTCCTCTGGGACCTTTTTTTTTAAAAATCAGCGTTACTTAGGGCACCCTCCAATCTTCGTGTACCTCACTCGATTTTAAAGATAAATGACATGTTACTAATAAAAGTACCTCATGAAAGACTCAAGAGGAAATTGGAAAGTCATGGGATAGGAGGTAGCTCCTATTATGGATTAAAAACTGGTTAAAAGATAGAAACAGAGAGTAGAGTTAACTGATCAGTATTCTCAATGTGCTGTGTCTGCTGGTTTTTTAACGGGTAGACCTGCCATCCAAATGGCAGATGACAAGTGCAAAGTGATGCATATGTGAAAAAGGAAGCCGAACTATAGCAAATAGAATGATAGGTATTATTAGAAAAGGAATGGAAGCCAAAAATGAGGATGTTATAATGCCTTTGTTTCACTCCATGGTGCAAAAGTACCTCGAATATTGTGTGCAATTCTGGTCACCACATCTCAAAAAAGATATAGTGGAATTAGAAAAGGTATAGAGAAGGGCAATGAAAATGATAAAGGGGTTGGAATGACTTCCCTAAGAGGAAAGGCTAAAGTGGCTAGAACTCTTCGAGGTCTATAAAATAATGAGTGGAGTGGAATGGGTAGATGTGAATCACTTCTTTCCAAAAAATACTGGACTTGGGGGCACACAATAAAGATCCAAAGTAGTAAATTGAAAATGATTCAGAGAAAAAGTTTCTTCACTCAACGTGTAATTAAACTCTGGAATTCGTTGCGAGTGAATGTAGTAACAGCACTTAGCTTAGTATGGTTTTACAAAGGTTTGGATGGCTTCCTAAAAGAAGTCCATAGATCATTATTAAAATGGACTTGGGGAAATCCACTGCTTATTTCTAGGATAAGCAGCATAAAATATATTGTACTGTTTTGGGATCTTGCCAGGTACTTGATTTTTTCAGATTTTATACACTTTTAAGAGGTGACTATACCTGGGAGGCTGGAAAGTGTCAGGGTGATCAGCAGAAAAGTGACAGCTCCCTCCATGATCGAGCTCAGGAAGTCTTTCTCTCTTGTCTCTGAGTCTTCAGATTCTGCTCTGGATCTGCGAACTGTGATCTATATATACTGGAAGAGTCATTCCACCGTCACTGGGGGAAGAAACCAGAGGAAGGCGGAGATTGGTTCGTGTCTAGAATCCTCCCTCTCTCAATTCAAATTATTTGAAAGAGCCGATCGAGGGGCTCGTGTGGGAATTTAAATGGAGCATTGTGTCTTGACGTCACACGCTCTGAATTGAGAGAGGGAGGATTCTAGATGCGAACCCGCCCGGGGTTTGTGTCCGCTATTGGAGTTTCAAGTTGAAATTTGTTTTGTAAGTAATGAAGTTTTGAATATGAAAGGTTTCTAAGAAACATTGAAATACTAGTAAGAAAGGCCCGTTTCTGAGACCAATGAAACGGGCGCTAGCAAGGTTTTAATCATAGTGTGTATGTTTGAGAGAGTGTGTGTGAGAGTGACTGTGTGAGAGAGAGAGACAGAGTGAATGTGCGAGTGTGTGTGTGACATAGAGTGAGAGTGTGTGTGAGAGAATGGTTGAGCACAGTCCATTTTAATAATAGGCTATGGATTTTTCGTTTAGGAAGTCATGAAAACCTTTTTTAAAGCCTGCTAAGTTGAGCACAGTCCATTTTAATTTTAGGCGGTGGACTTTTCCTTTCGGAAGCTATCCAAACATTTTTTAAACCCTGCTAAGTTATTTCCAGTTTTTAGTTACGCGTGACCTGATTAATTAGGAAGTTGATGTTTCATTAAGTGATTGTCTTTTTTGGACATCCAAATTTGGTTGATCTATATAGAATGCAGAGGTATGTGTATGTCATGACTTTCACCCACACTCCAAACCGTAGAGGCATGCTGTATGTACTTGAACATAGGGCAGGGTAATTTTATAAGTAGTAAATATGCACCAAAACCCCGTTTTTAAATTCCCCTTCCCCCATGTATGCACATACAGCAAGGACGAATCTAGCACAGACTCGGCTCATGTCCGTTTCCTTGGCTTCCGGCCAGCACAGATGCTCCTTTACAGAAAGTTAACGGGCCATCTCTGCCCTGCTACCCCCTTCCCCAGTCTGGCTGGCACTGGTTAATTAGCTGTGCTGTTTGCTGTGAGGAAGCGAATGGCAGGGCTCAGCTTCTGCCTGCAGCATGGCAGAGCCTGGAAAGAGGTTAGTTGTGAGCTACAAGTGTGGTAGAAAAGAGCTGCAGGGCACAGCACAGAAGGTAAGATTTAATGAATAGATCTGTATTTGTCACAGCATGCTGTTTTTTGTTTCTTTTAATGAGTGAGTAAAGTACCCTCACCTGTTTAGAAGTTGGTATTGCTACATGGGCAATAGAGGTATGAAGAGGTTGTGTTACTGAAGCTGTTGAAATCCAAAGTATTAGCACTTTTTCTAACAGATGTTGAATTTGTAGCAGCTCCATGTCCAGCGACCCTCTCCTCCCCTCCTGCACCCCTCTGCTGTGTACGGAGCCCTGTTGCAGGGTTTTTTTTCTTAGCTTTTTTCTTTGTGTACCGTCGGGTGGCTTGGCTGAGGCGGGGAATGCTTTTGCACGGTCGGTTGGTGAAAAGGTGAAGAGGAAAGGGGGGGGTGGAGTTACCTGCATCGGCGTGAGCAACCGTGTTTTTTTTTCTTTTTGATATTTGGTTACTCCGTGGTTTTGTATGTTTTGTTTTTTGGGGGGTTTTTTAGCTAATGATGGAGCTTGGCAGCCAGTCTCCGGAGCGTGTTTCCCTACTCCTCCCCCGCCTGGCTCGCTGGAGACTGGCTGCCAACCTCCATCATTTGTTCCACTGTTCTGCCCTCGTCATCATCACGGGAGGCATTGTGGTGGCTTCACCACCATGAACTTCCGAACCCTTTCTCTAGTGGTATGACTTCAGAACTTTTGTCTTCAGAACGTTGAGGGTGCGTTTTATTATAGTAGATACCCTAGTACGTGGGGAAACTATAGTATTGTTGATCAGTACTTTATGTTTGCCGTTCCCTTTCTGATGAAGTCATTCAAAACTCGACCAGAGTTAAAGGGAGTACTGTCTGAGCTGGCGAGAATGAAGAGTATTTGTGGATTAAGTCCCATGCATGGGCACGTTTATGTCCCCAAGGGAAGTGACCATAATATCTTAGATTATAGTATTGATATATTTCATCTGGGTCATGACTGCCTTATACATTGTTATTTATCAGCTGTGTTTACATTTATGTGAATATGTGGTATTGTTGATTTAGATCAGAAGGGTGAATAATAATATATGTGTACACCTATATAAAGGGCAGTCTGTATCTATGCCACATTTTGTTTAATGTGACAAGGCGACAGCCATGGCTAGAAGATGCTAGGCTGCATAGAGAGGGGTATAACCAACAGAAGAAAGGAGGTGTTGATGCCCCTCTACAAGTCATTGGTGAGGCCCCACTTGGAGTATTGTGTTCAGTTTTGGAGGCCGAATCTGGTTAAAGATGTAGAAAGCCTGGAAGCGGTGCAAAGAAAAGCTACAAAAATGGTACGAGATTTGAATTGCAAACCATACGAGGAGAGAATTGCCGACCTGAACATGTATACCTTGGAAGAAAGGAGAAACAGGGATGACATGATACAGACAAACACATTTTGAAAGGTTTAAATCTGCATATGAACCTTTTCCTGAGACGGAAAGGTAGTAGCACTAGAGGACATGAATTGAGGTTGCAGGGGGGCAGACTCAGGAGTAATGTCAGAAAGTATTTTTTCACAGAGAGGGTGGTGGATATGTGGAATGCCCTGCTGCGGGAGGTGGTGGAGATGAAAACAGTAATGGAATTCAAACATGCGTGGGATAAACACAAAGGAATCCTGTTTAGAAGGAATGGATGTATGGAATCTTAGTGGACGCCGGTATTTGGAGAATAAAACCGGTGCAGGGTGAACTTCTACGGTCTGTGCCCTGAGGAAGGCAGGGACAAATCGAACTCGGATATACATATAAAGTATTACATACCATGTAATATGATTTTATCTTGTTGGGCAGACTGGATGGGCCATTCAGGTCTTTATCTGCCGTCATTTACTATGTTACTATATGTTGACATTGTAAGTATTATACTTTGCCTTACTTTGTATTGCTATTTGAACATTTTTACTGCTGTAATTGCCTATTGCTCATGTTCGATCTATTCTTACTGTACACAGCCTAGAGTGAATTCCTTCAAAAAGGCGGTAAAAAAAATCATAATAAATAAATAAATAAAAATAATAGTAAATAAACAATAAGAAATATAAATAAAATAGAATACCAAACAAAAATCTATTGAGTATGCTAGGTCATAATGCATATAAAAAATCAATTGTGGAAGACAAAAATGGCACCAAATGTAACTGTCAATCATATTACCAGTGTATTTATACACGAGTACTTTCAACGTGTTATGATCAGAATAAATTAAAAACATGTGAATATCTAGTGGACACCAGTAACATATAAAAGATCACATATAAAATACAGAAAGGGGACACACACCTAATAAAAAGCAAAAGAGTGTTTCCCCTTAATTAGTAAATCTACATACAAGACAGCCTAAAAAGTTAAAAACAAAATAAAAATTCTACAATGAGTGCTAACCATATTAAATAAAAAAAAAGAGCAGACAGCGCATACAAGTAGCAGCTCTTGAACACGGAAAAACAGCATGAATGCTGATCAGCAGTTCTCTCTCTCTCACTATGGCTGAGCAGGGTCTGCCATCTTGAATTAGGCTGGTGCTGTCACGTTTTTCAAAGCAGGAACTAGATTTGTGAGCCCTTGGGCCACTGCCGAGGAGCGGCAGCGGCAGGCAAAACCACCCCCAAACCAGGGACAGGGCAGAACAGGACTGGAACCCCGGACTGGAGTTGCAGTAAGGCAAGCAGACTGGAACAGGCAGAACAGGAACTGCTTCACCTGCGCTTGACCACCGTTCCCCAGGAGTTGAGCCCCTGGGTGCAGGCGGCCGGCAGGACTTACTGGACAAGGCAGGACTAAAAGCTGCAAACGCAGCCCCTAAACAGAAACACAAACACTGACAAACAAAAGACAGAACTGAAAGCTGCCAGGCAGCCACTAAACAAGAAACACAGAGAACCCAGAACTAGACACAGAAATACAAACAAGAGTCAAGACTAGGACAGTACAAGCTAAGCTACACAAAGACTAAACTAGAATCAGGCAGAGAACTAGAACAAGAAACTAAACTAGGCAGAAGTGCAACAAGCACCAACATACCAGGGCCTTAGGCGATGCAAAGGCAAAGCAGAGAGTTTCCAAATGGCTAATAAGCCCAGCAACAGTTGAGGCTCACTGCAGCAATCACCAGGCAGCTACGGGTGCTGTGCAGGCTCAAACAAAACAAGCAAGCCTGGCCGCCCGGAAGATCCGGACCGGACTGGGCTGAAATCTGGAACGGGTGACAGTAACCAGACAGTCCATTGCAGCCACCAGGTCTGGCCACCAGGTGGCCAGAAGAAGGAGAGCAAGAAACATGGGCACAACCGTGACAGTTGCCTTATACTCTCTATGTAAAGGTTAAAGGTTATAGAACACTTGTAAAATTTAAATTCGTTAGTTAATCATAAAAAAGTATACATCTTTACGCTACCTACCTATAGAAATAATTCCGAGTTCTGGTTATTTATTGAAGGATGTCACATGGAAATTCAGGATTTCAGTTGACGCACCTTCTTGAAGCACTTGTCAGGGCAGACTTCTTTGTTGAAGGATGTCAGTGACAGTGGCTGTCTATTGCTGCATCCGTTTAGGTCCCAGGAGAAGGGCACAATCTAAGCATAGGACGTAAGGCACATTATGTTTTTCTTCATTGCGGGATGTTGCATCACCCTTTGGCAGCTGCCTCTTTGCATAATCCTATAGTCCAAGAAATGGAACAAAGGAACAATTCAAACATAGGACTTAATGGCACTTTATGGTCTCCCTGGTCAGGATATTTTCTTGTTTAACCAAAACAAAACAAAAGATCTGCTGTCACAAAATGATGACTAATCACTAATCATGCTCTGCAGTAGTGGAAAAAGCCTCAAAAAGCTTCTAAGTCTTGAATTGACTTAAAGAAGCTATGACGGGTCAAAGGACCTCACTGTCATCACTGGCATAAAAAACCACTGCTATACTTTTACTTATATTCAACTTATGATCATCTATGATTTTTGTATATTTTATATAAACACCACACTTATCTTTGCGGTGGGTGCTTGTAGCGTGAACATACTGGTTACTTCTCTCTCAACAAGTGCGGGGCCGACGATGGCCAGCGTTTCGCAAGGCTGCTTCAGGGCCTCTATCGCACTGTCTGCAGAAAGAAAGAAATAAACATTAAACCCGCTCAAACTAATCAAAACACAGAGGATCATAGAAAAACCACACACTCACCAGGATGAGAGGACAACTCAGTTTTAACGCTTTCCTACCAATTTACTTGTTGGTCAAAATGGCTGCTTTATAAAAAAATTGACGTCAGACGCTGTTAGATCATAAGCGCCAATAGGAAAGTTCTAAAAGAAATGACTCCACTCGACACGATGGTTCAGTCCTGTCGGGTGCAGAGAGCGTAACCTGAATATCCATTTTTGCTCATTTTGCAAAAGGAGCTTCTGATAATCACCCCCTCTGTTGGACCGATTAATGGATTGAAGTACTACGCATTTTAGGTCTTCAAAAGTATGTTGATAGGTTTTACAATGCATCGCTAGTGGGAGACCAATCCGATTAGTCCTGATAGAGCTTTTGTGTTCGCTCAATCTTACAGTTAGCATCCTCCTTGTTTGCCCTACATAGATCTTATTGCACGGACATCTTAAGCAATAAATCACTCCTCTTGATCTACAGTTAGTACATTGTTTTAATGCATAAGTCTTGTTATCAATAGGATTAATAAACTCACGAGTTTCTTCCATTATAAAACAGAAATTGCAATCACCGCATCTCCGGTGCCCATTCAGCTCATCTAAAGGTATAATAGTAGATGGCAAAACTGCTGGACAGAGGTGTTCTTTCAAATTCAAACTCCTACTGTAGGCTAACCTCAATCTAGTGTTCTCAAAGCTTGGCAGTGTATTAATCAGAGACCAGTGTTTCTTCAAAGTCTTTGTTAATTTCAAAGAATCCATATTATACTGAGTAACATATGTAATGCAATCATCAGAGTCGTACTGTCTATCTGGCTTTGGGGTCAGTAACAGTTCTCTGGTGTTCCATCTCGCTCTTTTATAGGCTTTCCGGAGTATATGTTCAGGATAGCCTCTTGTGGCTAATTTTTGTGACAATCTTCTAGATTGCTTTTTGAACTCTATATCTGTGGAGCATATGCGCCGATGTCTTAAACATTGGGAAAACGGTAAGTTGTCTTTTAATGATCTAGGATGGCAACTACTATAATTTAAAAATGTATTTCTATCAGTCGATTTATGGAATACAGTAGTACTAATCTCTCCATTAGTGTTGGTAATTAATACATCCAAAAAGGAAATCTGTGTTGCATTTATCTGTGCTGTGAACTTAATCCGTGGATGGCTACTATTCAAAACTGACACAAATTGAACAAGATGTTCTTCATCACTAGTCCATAGTAGGAAGATATCATCGATAAATCTGACCCAGAGGGCTACATACTGATAGAGTTCTGTAGTATAAATAAACTTCTGCTCAAATGCCCTCATGTATAGATTCGCCACTGACGGTGCCATGGTTGCTCCCATGGCTACACCTGACACTTGTTGGTATAATTGCTCATCGAATAGAAAAAAAATTTTCTTCATTGCTAACTCAGCTAAAGCCAAGATGAAAGATGTGGGAAACCGACTTTGTTCTCGTTCATTTAAGAACATCTCTATCACTTCTAAGGCTTCATCTTGTGGTATAACTGTGTACAGAGAGGACACATCTAAAGTGACCATCAACATGCCTCTAACTCTACCATTGTAGGAATCTAGTAATTGCAAAAAATGGGTAGTATCTTTTAAATAAGATGCCCCACTTTTCACAAAAGGTTGCAGGAAACAATCGACAAACATCGAGAGAGGTTCTAATAAAGAACCTCTACTGGATATAATGGGTCTCCCTGGTGGATCTACAAGTCTTTTATGAATTTTAGGCAACGTGTAGATGACTGGTATCTTAGGGTTCATTGTATTCAAAAAATGAAATTCTTTTTGTGTCAAAACACCTGTTGCATAAGCTCTCTTAGTAATTCTCAAAATATGTTCCTGGAGCTGTGGTGTTGGATCTACTGACAGGGGCAAATAATCGGTGAGTACTGATAATTGAGTCTGAATCTCTGCTCTATATTGAAGTCGATTCAGAACCACTATAGCTCCTCCCTTATCTGCTCTTCTGATAACAATTTCTTTATTATTTTTAAGAGACTCAATTGCTTCTTTTTCTCTTCTTGTTAAATTACTTCTAAAGCTTCTATATGGAGCTCGCTCAATTTCTCCAAACTCTTGGAGCACTAATGTACGAAAAGCAGATAAGATGGGATGTAGTGGTCCGGGTGGAACCCATTTAGATTCTCTTTTGACAATTGAAATGTCCGGTCTCCGATCTTCGTTCTCACCAAAAAACAACTTCAGTTGTAGTTTCCTTATGAACTTTTCTAGTTCCATTCTGATTTGAAAGGAATCTACATATTTGGCTGGAACGAAGGAGAGACCCTTAGATAATAACTTGATCTCGTCTACCGATAGTGTATAATTTGATAAATTTACAACTACAGTTTCTTCTATTGAGGTCGAGACCGCGTAATCGGCCGTTGCTGACCCGACTCTTGTGCGGGATAATCCCCTGTTCTCCCACCTCTTTTCACTTTGCTCCCTCGTCCCCTGCCTCGTCTCCCTCTGCCTCTCGATAAAAAAGGCCGTTCTGTACTGGATGAACTTTCTTCGGAAATATCTCTTTCATCTTCATCAAAAGGTACTGAGGTACTTTCATCTGTCTTGTCTAACCAGGGATAAATGTTCTTTTCATGATCTTTCGTATCTCTTTGAAACTTCTTAACTTTAAGTTTTTGCAAGTCTGATCTAAACTGATCAATCTTATACTGAAGATCATCATGTTGCCGTTGAAACATTTCTATGGTCTCTTTCCCTTTTAAACCTTCAATTAATGTGTTAATTTCCACTTTAATGGTTGAGGTAATTTCTGTGGTCTTATCTATGATCAAGACCATTAGGTCCAGTGAACATTTGTTAAGTATGCCTGCCCATTTCTGTAAAAAATCCACATCATTCAAAAATATTTTTGGTTCTTTAATCATTCGTAAACCACGTGGTATAATTTCATTTTTGCAATACTCAATCAGTGTGGCACTATGCAGTTCCGATTTTCTTGTTTATTCATAGAAATATTTAATATCCACATAATCTAGTGCAGTTACCTTTGCAAGTGAAGGACTTATGTCGCCTTATTGTTGGTTTCGTCGGGGTGGAGGGCTCAGAGAGTTAGCAACTGCGGTTGAGGGGGACTTTAAGAAAATAACTGGAGTATTCCAGCTTTTCTCCCAGTCATCATTACATAGGTTAGTTATTTTGTCTGGAGAATCCAAGAGGGTCATCCACCTTTTCTCTTTACTACCATGACATCATTTCCATAAGAGCTGTTTTAACTTGGCTACTATGAAATATTGTGCCCAAGATGAAGAGCTAATAGCGCCCCCCTAGGAGATGTGAGACTCTAAATGCTATACACCCTAACAAAATGCTCTATATTCAGATTGATTTATGTAATTAATTGCTAGATATCATGTTGCATGAATGTACAGTAGAATGCTGAGGGTGGTCCGGATAATCATAAATCAGGATAAAGAAAACAAGATTACAACATTACATATTAAACATTAGTTTTATTTTCATCAATATGTTTGCAGAAAAAAGTATAAAATGCAGTACTTCTATTCAAAAAGTACTATTTTAGTGCAGTGCTGTATTTCTTGTACATTCTGCATATACACTACTGTACACTAAAAAAGGAAGTAATTCTTAATTGCTTCAAGGCCGATTGTCATTTCTCTGCTGCAAGATCATGTAGTCTTTTTAGAAAAAGGATCTGGATTGACAAAATTCCTCATGAGAGACTCCTGACATGGGATAGGAGGAAATGTTCTTCTCTTGATTATTTGACAGAAAACAGAGTATAGGGTTAAATGGTCATTTTTCTCACGTGGAGGATGGTGAATACTTGCATGCCTCAAGGATCTGTGCTATTTAACATATTTATAAATGATCTGGAAATCAGATCGATGAGTGAGTTAATTTCATTTACAAATGACACAAAGCTGCCAAAACACATGCGGATTACAGGAAGACCTTAGGAAATTGGGAAGAATAGTCCAAATCAAAGTTACCTGATGCTAGGGTTCACCTTAGCAATCAGCACTCAAGAAAAAGATCTAGGTGTCATTGTAGACAATACGCTGAAGTCTTCTGACCAGTGTGTGGCAGTGGTCATAAAGCAAACAGGATACTACAAAGTAATAGGAAAATGATGCAAAATAAGAATATTATAATGCCTCTGTATCACTCCATGGTGCAAACTCACCTTGAGTAATGCGTTCGATTCTGCTCACAATATCCCCCCAAAATATATTACTGAATAAGAAAAGGATAAAAAAAGAACAACCAAAATGATAAAGGGGATGGAACTCATCTCATACACTTGTGACCTGGATTGGTCACTTTTGGAAGCAGGATACTGAACTAGATTGACCATTGGTCTGATAGAGTATTGCTATACTTATGTTCTTAAGATATTCTGAAAAACAAAAGGACTGGCCATATAGATAGATGTGAATAAATGGGGCACATCCAGCACGTATTTGTTAGATTATTTTTAGAGATGTTATTAAGCATATCCAGCAGACTGATCATAGATCAACTTTGACACACTCTCGATCGACAACATCTCCCAATTGCTTGGAAGATACGCCAAGTCGCAATGTAAACTAGACATCTGCCCTACTAACCTTATAAGATCTGCCCCCCTACAACTCAAAACAGACCTCACGAGGCACCTGAACTACGTGCTACAAAATGGCCTCTTCCCAAAGGATAAAGGAAGCATTCTACTTACACCTTTACCTATAGATGCAAAGAAAAGTACAAATGACCTAACCAACTATCGCCCAGTAGCATCTATCCCACTGATAACCAAACTTATGGAAGGCGTAGTGATGAAACAACTCAACTCACTAACTACCTAAATAAATACTCAATTCTTCACGAATCTCAATCAGGATTTCAGTCAAATCACAGCACTGAAACAGTACTAGTGACTGTAATGAATACATTTAAACAAACAATTGCAACTGGCAATAACATGCTTCTCCTACAATTCGACATATCCAGTGCCTTCGACATGGTCAACCATGGAATATTACTACATATCCTAGAATACTTTGGAGTTGGAGGTAACGTTCTTAACTGGTTTAAAGGATTCCTGACCACAAGATCATACCAAGTAATAATGAACGCGGACATATCAGCCCCATGGACACCTGACTTTGGAGTCCCCCAAGGATCCCCCCTCTCTCCAACCCTCTTCAACCTAATGATGATACCCTTAGCCAAGCTACTATCCAATCAAAACCTCAATCCCTACATATATGCAGATGATGTCATGATCTATATCCCATTCAAACATGATCTAAAGGAAATCACCAACGAGATCAACCAAAGTTTCCAAATCATGCGCTCCTGGGCGGATGCATTCCAGCTAAAACTAACGCAGAAAAAACACAATGTCTTATACTCACCTCACAACATAATACAACTAAATTTACCACCATAACCACACCAAACTTTTCTCTTCCCGTCTCAAACAATCTGAAAATTCTTGGAGTTACCATCGACCGAAATCTCACACTCGAAACCCATGTGAAGAATACAACTAAGAAGATGTTCCACTCCATGTGGAAACTTAAAAGAGTAAAACCTTTCTTCCCAAGATCCATTTTTCGCAACCTGGTACAGTCAATGGTGCTAAGTCACTTGGACTATTGCAACGCACTCTACGCTGGCTGCAAAGAACAGACTATCAAGAAACTTCAAACAGCCCAGAATACCGCAGCCAGACTCATATTTGGAAAAACAAAATATGAAAGTGCAAAACCCCTAAGAGAGAAACTTCACTGGCTCCCACTTAAAGAACGTACCGCGTTCAAGATCTGCACGATTGTTCATAAAATCATTCACTGCGATGCCCCGACCTACATGCTAGACCTCGTGGACCTCCCTCCCAGAAATGCTAAAAGATCAGCTCGCATATTTCTTAATTTACACTTCCCCAGCTGCAAAGGATTAAAATACAAACTAACACATGCAACCAGCTTTTCCTATATGAGCACGCAGCTGTGGAATGCACTACCAACTAACTTGAAAACAATTAATGAAATAACTAACTTTCACAAATCTCTGAAAACCTATCTATTCAACAAGGTTCTGTACTGGGACTGGTGCATTTTATTACAGTAATTAGTAACATAGTAAACGTCCATTTTTTCGAAAATACAGTTCGGCCTGCCCCTTCACGGACCCGTTCTCGGAGATAAACGCCCATGGAGATAGGCGTTTCCATTCGATTATGCCCCTCGTGTACGTGTCCTTCTGTCTGTCCTACCCTTATCCTTATTGGTCCTGTCTGTCTGTCCTGATTTAGATTGTAAGCTCTTTTGAGCAGGGACTGTCTTTTCTTCATGTTCAATTGTAAAGCGCTGAGTACGACTGGTAGCGCTATAGAAATGATTTATAGTAGTAGTAGCATAAGAATATCTAGCTCAAAGCTATAATTTGTGGGCTTCGTGTATTAGATAAGTGTCCCTTTACATTATTTACCAATCCCCCACATTTAATATTTCTTGGGATGATTACCTCTGCATATGGGACAGATAGCACTTAGTCCTATGCCCAAATCAAAAGGTTTAGATGTATCATCTTTGTACAACATTAGGCCAATAGCTGGCATTCCTTTAGTCACTAAACTGCTTGAAATGCTTATAAGTAAGCTTTTGACTCTATGCCATCTGCACATGATCCTGTCTGACTCAATTTATTCTAATTAAGTCTTATGCTTGACTTACTTAATTTACAGATGAAGATTATGGATATACCGTGCAGATCTTTATCTGCCTTGATCTACTACTACTACTACTTAACATTTCTAAAGCGCTACCAGGGTTACGCAGCACTGTACAATTTAACACAGAGGACAGTCCCTGCTTGAAGGAGCTTACAATCTAAAGGACAAAAAGTGCAGTCAAACAAGATTGGGGCAGTCTAGATTTCCTGAATAGATGTATAATGGTTAGGTGCCGAAAGCCACATTGAAGAGGTGGGCTTTGAGCAAGGATTTGAAGATGGGCAGGGAGGGGGCTTTTCTAATTCCACTATATCATTTTTGAGATGTGGTGACCAGAATTACACACAATATTCGAGGTGCGGTTGCACCGTGGAGTAAAACAAAGGCATTATAACAACCTATTATTCTATTTGCTATAGTTCGGGTTCTTTTTTCACATATGCATCACTTTGCACTTGTCATCTGCCATTTAGATGGCAAGTCTACCAATTAAAAAACCGAAGTGATTTACGTCTCTAAGGGTGGACAAGCTTCTCGATCATAGAACTTCTCTTTGAATCTTTTCAATTTATATAAGCAAATGCACACCTGTGCTCTTATTTAATTTCAAATAATAAAGTGAAATAAATGTTCACCTTCCTCAAAACTAAAAAACTAGTGGGTCAATCCTATCACTTACTCCAACTACCCCGAAACTCTCTTAATCTAAGCAATGAACCCATACTCTTTCACTGTTTTCTATAATATAATAAATCCAGGCACTTAACGATATATGGTCAGAGATGCCACGTCCACACTGGGTTCAGTCCATGTCCGTATACGATTGCCAGCTCTATCACGCGGCTTGCCAAACTGCTCTCCAATTATGTTAACTCGCTGTTGGACGAATCCTGTTGGAACTGTGGCAAGCTATTCAACATTACCACTCGTTTAAATGTGGTATTTGCATATAGACATTTATTAAATATTGGGGTGGGGGAAGAAATCATAAATAAAGATCATGGCAGGGGACATGGTCTGGGGCTCAGAAAAATATGTTTGCCTAGGGCCAATATAGCATTAAACTAGACCTAGTCCTCAGAAGGAGGAGACAAGAAGGATGTTGTAATACTTTAGGAAGAGAGGTGGAGACTGTCAGAGTTGTAGCTTCCAGTGTTATTCAAGCAAATTATGATATTTAAATATTTTTATTTTTCCTCTTTCTAGGTTTAGAGAGTCTAAGTGTCCGTGCAGTGACTCCCGAGGTAGATTTAAATTTAGATAACCACCTAACTCCAAGGGCTCCTCTGATACTAAAACTCCCCATCTTCACACTCCCAACACTCTAATTATTACTCACTCCACATTCTCAAACCCTCCCAGGCACCATCCATGTGAGGATTCCTATGACTTTTGACTCTTCTTTTTATTCTTTACAGATTATTTGTATAGACTTGATGTTGGACAATTTATGTGTACCTAGGTAAGATTATAAGAATATTTTGAACATAAGAACATAAGCATTGCTGTACTGGGAGAGACAGAAGGTCCATCAAGACCAGTATCCTGTTTCCAACAGTGGCCAATCCAAGTCACAAGTACCTGGCAAGATCCCAGAAGAGCACTGTCAGACACTTGTATTGTCCATACCCTAACCTCTTTTTTTATTCTGTTTCTTCGCCACCCTTTCTCTCCTTTCTTCTCTGCACCTTTATCCCTTCCAATTGCCTCTCCTCTCTACTCACCTCATCTCCCTGCAGTCCCCCACTTCAGCCCCCTTATCCAATCCTCAGGTCTGCAGTTATCTTCTCCTTCTCCCAGACTCCACATCGGATCCAACTAACTCCCACTCCTGCCTGAATAATTTTTAAAATTATTTGTTTAGTCTATCAAGTGCTGTATGGGAATTATGAACTGTTAAGTCAGTTCTTTTCACATTTACTTTAAATAATTCTGTCAGAATGCAGGAAAATTTAGTACTGAGGTACCCGGTTTTTGGAAATATAAGATTTAAACATCAGGTTTATGCTATTACTGAATGGAATTCTTTACCAAAATTAGGTAACTATGCATGGTTGTATAAGAAACTGAAGACCTTTTGTTAATCTTACTATTCTGTTCTATCCTGCTTCTGTGCAGCTTCTTGCATTGTAAACTACCTAGAATCTCATGTTGGGATTTGTGTGGTATATAAACTTGGCATTAGATTAGATTAGATCTGCCCTTTTCTCCCATCCTCAAACCTAGCATCAGACCCTCTACCACCCTATCAGTTTCCTTTTCTCTCTCTCCTTCCCTCTATCTAGCATCTCTCCTCTGTTGGCTCAGCAGCTCCCCTCTCTGTCCCCCTGACTAAGACTGGCCCTGTATGAGTCCGATGGATCGGGACTTAGAAGAGACTTGTCGTACACTTGAATGAGATATCATGTGGCATGGTACTGTTCTTTTCAGCACTGATGCTTTCAGAGCAACAAGGAGGAACTGGGATGGGAGAGACAGACTGCAGAGGAGGGGGAGGGGAGGTAAAGGGGTGGGGGGGATGATTGACCATGGGGAATTAGGGGAGGATTATGGCAAAGAGGTATTCTGTTTTACAATGCTTGAGGGGGTAATGCTCCCCTTACCTGCCACACCATGCAAATGTGTCCACCCCTTCAGAAAAAAAAATGCAGAACTCAGGAGTGTGACTTTGTGACACTGAATAAGCTGGATATAGGCATTGGCAGACTGAGTAGGGATTCGGTTGACAAAGTAGTTGGCAGTGGAGGGACTGTGTGTTGCTGCCACTGAGGTGATACCAGGATCTGAATCATTTTTTTAGTAAGCTGTAAGAGGAAACATTCTCTCCTGTATAGACTCCAGAACAGGCAAAATATTCTTGATAACGACAACTCACTTGTCTCATCTTCGGTCCCAAATTTATCACAGAAATCCTTATTTTTACTTTCAAAATATCAAAACTTATCTTGTCATAATTATTTTAAAATTCATACTTCACATATCTTAAGGCTTCTTGATTATATATTTTGGACTTGAGCCAACATGACATGTTTTGCAAAGCTGCGTCAGGGCCCATCATTGTTATTGCACAAAACATTCCTAATTTTGGCCCCATGTTTTGTCATCGGTGAGGGTTGGTGTGTGTTCTGTGTACAAACCTCAATCTCTGTGTCTTATATTTACAGAACTAAATATGAGAGGAAATTATCACTTATAGATGCTCTGTTTTGTTGTTGTGAAATGCGTACGGGAATGTGAGTATTGAGCTCAGTAGAAAGAAAATAATTCAGGGTATCACTGGACCTGCATCTGTGCCTCTCAGGCAGAGTTTTGGAGCTGAAATGGGTGGGTGGGATGGAAATGGGGTTACCAGTGAGGGGGATTAAACCTCAGGGAGCAACACCTGAATGAAGGTTCCTGACACCACAGCCCAAAGGAGGCTAAATCTGACTGAGATGGAAACCCAGGGAAGCAGGAAAAGGACACCAGACCAAAAGAATGTGAATTAGTATAACTCCATTACCATATATACAACTAGGTAGTATGTACATGAAAATCTCACAGTCCTGCTTAGTTCTCTCATATAAATGAAATTAATAAATTCCGTTGTGTATCAATGTCACACTGACACAAGTGTAGTGACACCAAGTCCCTCTAACACAAGACGGTCACTGAAAAACGTAGAGTGTGAATTTCATCTGCTGTGACCATATTACAGTGAGATATAGAGGGGCATAATCGAACATGGGCGCCCATCTATAAGGGCGACTATCTCTGGGGGCAAACAAAGGAAAGGGCGGAACAGACCGTATTATCGAAAATGATGGGCACTCATCTTTGGTTTCGATAATATGGTCCACGCCGGCCAAATTCCAACATTTAGGTCGTTTTTACAAATACGCCGGCCAAATACAACATTTAGGTCTATCTTCAAGATGGGTGGACTCGGTTTTCGCCGACAATGGAAACAGAGAGCGGCCATCTCAAAAACGACCAAATCCAAGGCATTTGGTCATGGGAGGGGCTAGAATTTGTAGTGCACTGGTCCCCCCCTGACATGCCAGGATAGTAACCGGACACCCAAGGGGGGCACTACAATGGACGTAAGAACTTCCTCCCAGGTACATAGCTCCCTTACCTTGTGTGCTGAGCCCCCTCCCAAAACAAAACCCCCCCAAAACCCACTCCCCACAACTGTACACCACTACTACCATAGCCCTAAGGGGTGAAGGGGGGCACCTACATGTGGGTACATTGAGTTTTGTGGGGGGTTGGAGGGCTCAACATTTACCACCACAAATGTAAGATGTGGGTTGGATGGGCCTGAGTCCACCTGCCTGAGGTGCACTGCACCCCCTAAAACTGCTCCAGGGACCTGCACACTGCTGCGATGGACCTGGGTATGACATTTGATACTGGCATAGAGGCTGGCAAAAAAAGTTTCTAAAGTTTTTGTTTTAGGGTGGGAGGGGGTTAGTGACCACTGGGGTAGTCAGGGAAGATGATCACCGATTCTCTTCACTGGTCATCTAATCAGTTTGGGCACTTTTTTGATGCTTGGTCGTGTACAAAAATGGATCAAGTGATGGTCACCCAAGTGCTCGACAAGGCCGCCCTTCTTTTTTCCATTATTGGCCTATTTGCTATAGTTCGGGTTCCTTTTTCACATATGCATCGGTCATCTGCCATTTGGATGGCAAGTCTACCAGTTAAAAAACCAGCGGACACAGCACATTGATCATTTAACTCTACTCTCTGTTTTCTATCTTTTAACCAGTTTTTAATCCATAATAGGAACTACCTCCTATCCCATGACTTTCCAATTTCCTCTTGAGTCTTTTATGACGCACTGTTAGTAGTTAATTATACAAACCAGGGTATAATATCATGGAGATAATACCAGTGAAAGGATTGGCCCAAAAGTGTACTGAAATATATTTTTGTGTTAATATATGGAAATCATAAGGAAGTTCTCAGAGTATAAACTTACCCAAGCGAGGCTACACCGAAGTGATTTACGTCTCTAAGGGTGGACAAGCTTCTCGATCATAGAACTTCTCTTTGAATCTTTTCAATTTATATAAGCAAATGTACACCTGTGCTCTTAATTAATTTCAAATAATAAAATGAAATAAATGTTCACCTTCCTCAAAACTAAAGAACTAGTGGGTCAATCCTATCACTTACTCCAACTACCTCGAAACTCTCTTAATCTAAACAATGAACCAAACTCTTTCACTGTTTTCTATAATATAATAAATCCAGGCACTTAACGTTATATGGTCAGAGATGCCACGTCCACACTGGGTTCAGTCCATGTCCGTATACGATTGCCAGCTCTATCACGCGGCTTGCCAAACTGCTCTCCAATTATGTTAACTCGCTATTGGACGAATCCTGTTGGAACTGTGGCAAGCTATTCAACATTACCACTCGTTTAAATGTGGTATTTGCATATAGACATTTATTAAATATTGGGGTGGGGGAAGAAATCATAAATAAAGATCATGGCAGGGGACATGGTCTGGGGCTCAGAAATATATGTTTCCCTAGGTCCAATATAGCATTAAACCAGACCTGGTCCTCAGTCCAGCAGATGGAGGGGACAGGATGGATGTTGTAATACTTTAGGAAGAGAGGTGGAGACTGTAAAAGTTGTACCTTCCAATGTTATTCAAGCAGATATTGATATTTAAATATTTTTAATTATTTTTACTCTTTCTTTCTTTTTAGGTTTGGAGAGTTTGAATGACCGTGCAGTGACTCCCGAGGTAGATATAAATTTAGATAACCCCATACATCTAAGGACTCCTCGGATACTAAATCTCCCCATCTTCACACCCCCAACACTCTAATTATTACTCACTCCACATTCTCAAACCCTCCCAGGCACCATCCATGTGAGGATTCCTATGACCTTTGACTCTTCTTTTTTATTCTTTACAGACGTTTTGTATAGACTTGAGGATGGACAATTTATGTGTACCTAGGTAAGATAATAAGAATATTTTGAACATAAGAACATAAGCATTGCTGTACTGGGAAAGACTGAATGTCCATTAAGCCCAGTATCCTATTTCCAACAGTATCCAATCCAAGACACAAGTACCTGGCAAGATCCCAGAAGAGCACTGTCAGACACTTGTATTGTCCCTACCCTAACCTCTTTTTTGATTCTGTTTCTTCACCACCCTTTCTCTCCTTTCTTCTCTGCACCTTAATCCCTTCCAATTGCCTCTCCTCTCTACTCACCTCATCTCCCTGTAGTCCCCCACTTCAGCCCCCTTCAGCCCCCTTATCCAATCCTCAGGTCTGCAGTTATCTTCTCCTTCTCCCAGACTCCACATCGGATCCAACTAACTCCCACTCCTGCCTGAATCATTGCTGTATGCTATTACTGAATGGAATTCTTTACCTTGTGTGCTGAGCCCCCCCAAAACCCACTCCCCACAACTGTACACCACTACTACCATAGCCCTAAGGGGTGAAGGGGGGGCACCTACATGTGAGTTTTGTGGGGGGTTGGAGGGCTCAACATTTACCACCACAAATGTAAGATGTGGGTTGGATGGGCCTGAGTCCGCCTGCCTGAGGTGCACTGCACCCCCTAAAACTGCTCCAGGGACCTGCATACTGCTGCGATGGACCTGGGTATGACATTTGATACTGGCATAGAGGCTGGCAAAAAAAAGTTTCTAAAGTTTTTGTTTTAGGGTGGGAGGGGGTTAGTGACCACTGGGGTAGTCAGGGAAGATGATCACCGATTCTCTTCACTGGTCATCTAATCAGTTTGGGCACTTTTTTGATGCTTGGTCGTGTACAAAAATGGATCAAGTGATGGTCACCCAAGTGCTCGACAAGGCCGCCCTTCTTTTTTCCATTATCGGCCTAGGGCGGCCATCTGTTAACCAAACCCCAGTCCCACCTTCGCTAAGCTTCAGACATGCCCCTCTAAGCTCCCAACACGCCCCCTTATACTTTGGTCGCTTTAGCGAAGGACTGCAGTTGAGGGCTCCCAAAATCGGATTTTGATTATGCCGATTTCGCCGCACCTGAGAGAAGAGCGCCCATCTCCCGATATGTGTCGGAAAATGGGCGCCCTTCTCTTTTGAAAATGAGCTGGATAGTCAGTTCAATAGTTAGTTCATTAGTTAAAATATTTATAAACCACAGTAACCAAATTGCCCTAGGTGGTGTACATGCTTGACATGTTTAGATGACGGAATATTCAATAAGCACTTATCAATAGAAGGCAAACTACGAGAGGGTTTATAGAAGCTAAAAGGGGTTAGTGAGGGAGAATCATCAGCTCTCAAAGCTTTAAAAATCAGTACATAGTAGATGACAGCAGAAAAAGACCTGCACGGTCCATCCAGTCTGCCCAACAAGATAACTCATATGTGCTACTTTTTGTGTATACCCTACTTTGATTTGTACCTATGCTCTTCAGGGCACAGACCGTATAAGTCTGCCCAGCACTATCCCCGCAACCACCAGCCCCGCCTCCCGATCTCGACTAAGCTCCTGAGGATCCATTCCTTCTGCACAGGATTCCTTTATGCTTATCCCACGCATGTTTGAATTCCGTTACTGTTTTCATTTCCACCACCTCTCGCGGGAGGGCATTACAAGCATCCACTACTCTCTCCATGAAAAAATACTTCCTGACATCTTTCCTGAGTCTGCCCCCCTTCAATCTCATTTCATGTCCTCTCGTTCTACCGCCTTCCCATCTCCGGAAAAGATTCGTTTGCGGATTAATACCTTTCAAATATTTGAACGTCTGTATCATATCACCCCAGTTCCTCCTTTCCTCCAGGGTATACATGTTCAGGTCAGCAAGTCTCTCTTCATACGTTTTGGAACGCAAATCCCATACCATCCTCGTAGCTTTTCTTTGCACCGCTTCCATTTTTTTGACATCCTTCGCAAGGTACGGCCTCCAAAACTGAACACAGTACTCCAGGTGGGGCCTCACCAACGTCTTATACAGGGGCATTAAAACCTCCCTTCTTCTGCTGGTCACACCTCTCCCTATACAGCCTAGCAATCTTCTAGCTACGGCCACCGCCTTGTCACACTGTTTCGTCGCCTTCAGGTCCTCGGATACTATCACCCCAAGATCCCTCTCCCCGTCCGTGCCAATCAGACTCTCCCCGCCTAACACATACGTCTCCCTTGGATTTCTACTCCCTAAGTGCATCACTTTGCATTTCTTCGCATTGAATTTTAATTGCCAAACGTTAGACCATTCTTCTAGCTTCTTCAGATCTTTTTTCATGTTTTCCACACCCTCCGGGGTGTCCACTCTGTTGCAAATCTTGGTGTCATCCGCAAAAAGGCAAACTTTACCTCGTAACCCTTCGGCAATGTCACTCACAAATATATTGAACAGAATCGGCCCCAGCACCGATCCCTGAGGCACTCCACTACTCACCTTTCCCTCCTCCGAGCAAATTCCATTCACCACTACCCTCTGGCGTCTGCCCGTCAACCAGTTCCTAATCCAGTTCACCACTTCGGGTCCTATCTTCAGCCCATCTAGTTTATTCAAGAGCCTCCTGTGGGGAACCGTGTCAAAAGCTTTGCTGAAATCTAAATAGATGACGTCCATAGCATGTCCTTGATTTAATTCTCCCGTCACCCAGTCAAAGAATTCAATGAGATTTGTTTGGCACGATTTCCCTTTGGTCAGTCACTGACGGCAAGAGGCCTAAGTACAGAAAATTGCAGTAATCCAATACTGTAAGTACCAGAGCTTGCAGAACAGTCCGAAAATTATCTTCAGAGAACCATTTCTTCAGATTTGATGGATAACAGAGTCCAAGGTTTCTCCGAGGTACTTTCACTCTCTAATATTAGCAATTTCAGCTCCTGCAAAGTTTACTGCACCAGGCCAAGTCCCAGATTCAAAATGAATAGACAAACATATTCAGAGTTTCCCCTAGATTCAGTCTTAATCTATTGGCATTTCACCAGGCACTTAAGTTTTGCAAGTAGATTGTCAGAAAAGACAAAGTATCAGAAAGGAATTGCAGCACAAGAAAACAAAACTGAGTATCATCAGTATAGAGATGATAATGGACTTCCGATCATGGCAATACACAACAGATTGGCATTAAATATCACAGAAATAGTGGAACCATGAGAGACACCTGTTGTGATAACAGACCAATTTTAAAAGGCTCTATAGAATAGAGCAGAACCAACACACTACCCTGAATACCTAAGGAACACAACCTGTTAAGCAATATTTATGAAGTCAAAGATGAAATAGGACGATAGCTCTCAACCTGAGTAAGATCCAGAACACTCCTCTTCAATAAAGGATAAACTGAAGCCCTTTTTAGAGTCACAGGACCAGTGGCGTACCAAGGGGTGGGGGTGGGGGTCTGCCCCGGGTGCACGCCGCTGGGGACGGTGCCGCGCGCTGGTCAGCTTCGTTCGTTTCCATGCTCCCTCTGCCTCGGAACAGGAAGTAATCCTGAGGATTGTGAATGCCATCCCCACTCCAAAGAGTCCTGTCCAGTGATCATAACTACCTTTGCTTCAGTTATTGTAATTAGGGTAACAAGCAAGGAGTGCTCTTACAGAGTTTTAAATACATTTCATTACCATCTAAGATGGAAACACTAAATAAATCATACAATATACCATCCTGCTTATAATTGAACGAGAAAAACGCCCAAGTTCCGACCTAAATCGGGAGATGGACGTTTATCTCACAAAAACGAATAAAGCGGTATAATCGAAAGCCGATTTTTGGACGTTTTCAACTGCACTCCGTCGCGGATGCGGACAAAGTTTATGGGGGCGTGTCAGAGGTGTGGCGAAGGCGGAACTGGGGCGTGGTTATCTGCCGAACAAAGATGGGCGCATTTCACTGATAATGGGAAAAAAGTATGCGTTTTTAGCTAGAATTTAGGACACTTTTCCTGGACCCTGTTTTTTCACGAATAAGGCCCCAAAAAGTGCCCTAAATGACCAGATGACCACTGGAGGGAATCGGGGATGACCTCCCCTGACTCCCCCAGTGGTCACTAACCCCCTCCCACCACAAAAAAATGATGTTTCACACATTTTTATTTTCACCCTCAAATGTCATACCCAGCTCCCTGGCAGCAGTATGCAGGTCACTGGAGGAGTTGTTAGGGGGTGCAGTGGACTTCAGGCAGGTGGACCCAGGCCCATCCCCCCTACCTGTTACAATTGTGCTGCTTAATGCTTATTAGACGTCCAACTCCCCCAAACCCACTGTACCCACATGTAGGTGCCCCCCTTCACCCCTTAGGGCTATAGTAATGGTGTAGACTTGTGGGCAGTGGGTTTTGAGGGGGATTTGGGGGGCTCAACACACAAGGGAAGGGTGCTATGCACCTGGGAGCTCTTTTACCTGTTTTTTTGGTTTTGTAAAAGTGCCCCCTAGGGTGCCCGGTTGATGTCCTGGCATGTGAGGGGGACCAGTGTACTACGAATCCTGGCCCCTCCCATGAATAAATGTCTTGGATTTATTCGTTTTTGAGCTGGGCGCTTTCATTTTCTATTATCGCTGAAAAACAAAAACGCCCAGCTCACACATTGTTGAATAAAACATGGGCGTCTATTTTTTTCGAAAATACGGTTCAGTCCGCCCCTTCACGGACCCGTTCTCGGAGATAAACGCCCATGGAGATAGGCGTTTTCGTTCAATTATGCTCCTCCATATAAACTAAAAGACACTTTTATATTAGGCTAATATCCTTAATACTGTAGCAAGTTTTAAATTATTGAAAAACTCAAAAACACAAAGATGGAGTCAGCAGTCCAGCAGCGAGAGGGGTGCTATCCAGTCTTTTGCATTGAGTGCCACATGTATGATTTATCTCCCAGTTGGTGAGATGTCATATGTGTGAGCCCGATGCAAAGAGCTCCTAGCTCTTAGAGAACGTGTCCGTTCTCTTGAGGCTAGAGTAGCAGACTTGGTGGAGCTGAGGGAGACAGAGAGGTACATAGAGGAGACCTACAGGGATGTTGTAGAGAAGTCCCACCTCCAGTCTAGTAGCCCTTGTGCTACCTTGGAGGAGGGAGGTCTCCTAGAAGGAGAGCATCACCCTGGTGAAGTAGGAAGTACTCCTGTAGCCAGGACCTGCCCACCAGGGGATGTACTATCCTCTCGCACCGAGGATATGTCTCCAAGTGCTGCCCGGGAAGGAAAGGTTAGGACAGCTGTTGTAGTTGGTGATTCGATCATTAGGCATATAGATAGCTGGGTGGCTGGTAGATGTGAGGATCGCCTGGTGGCTTGCCTGCCTGGTGCGAAGGTGGCGGACCTCACGCGTCACCTAGATAGGATTCTAGATAGTGCTGGGGAGGAGTCCGCTGTCTTGGTACATGTGGGTACCAATGACATAGGAAAATGTGGGAGAGAGGTTCTGGAAGCCAAATTTAGGCTCTTAGGTAGAAAGATCAAATCCAGATCCTCTAGGGTAGCATTTTCTGAAATGCTACCTGTTCCACGCACAGGGCCAAGAGACAGGCAGAGCTCTGGAGTCTCAATGCGTGGATGAGACGATGGTGCAGGGAGGAGGGTTTTAGATTTGTTAGGAACTGGGCAACATTCTGGGGAAGGGGGAGCCTATTCCGAAAGGATGGGCTCCACCTTAACCAGGGTGGGGCCAGGCTGCTGGCGTCGGCATATAAAAAGGAGATAGAGCAGCTTTTAAACTAGAAATGGGGGGAAGGCCGACAGTCGCTCAAAAGCGCATGGTTCGGGAAAAGGTATCTTGCAAAGATACCTCACAAACAGGGAAGATAGGGTTTCTGGATAGTGAGGTTGCACAACAGACCATGGTAGGCCAGGTGCCCTTAAATACAAGTAAAGATCAGACAAAAGATGGCAAATCAATAGTGTCAGGTACTAAGCATCATGCAAATAGGAACAACAAACATACTCTGAAATGTCTATATGCAAATGCTAGGAGTCTAAGAAATAAGATGGGAGAGTTGGAATATATTGCACTAAATGAAAAATTGGATATAATAGGCATTACTGAGACCTGGTGGAAGGAGAATAACCAGTGGGACACTGTCATACCGGGGTACAAAGTATATCGTAGTGATAGGATGGACCGGACTGGTGGAGGGGTAGCATTGTATATCAACGAGAGCCTTGACTCAGATAGAGTACAAATTCAGCAGGACACAAATCACACCTTTGAAATCATTGTGGGTTGAAATTCCATGTATAAAAGGGAAAAAAACGGTGATAGGAGTGTACTACCGTCCGCCTCGCCAGGATGAGCAGGTAGACGCAGAAATGATAAAAGAAATCAGAGACGCGAACAAAATGGGCAATGTGATAATAATGGGTGACTTCAATTATCCAAATATAGACTGGGTAAATGTAACATCGGGACACGCTACAGAGGTACAATTCCTTGATGAAATCAAGGACAGCTTTATGGAGCAGCTGGTACAGGAGCCGACGAGAGAAGGAAAAATTCTAGACTTGGTCCTTAGTGGAGCGCATGATCTGGTGAGGGACGTTATGGTATCGACCTTGAAGTAACTGTACACAGAAAGTCAAATACATTAGCGTTTAACTTTAAAAAAGGAGACTATGATAAAATGAGAAGAACGGTAAAAAAAAAATTAGGGGAGAAACTGAGAGAGTAAAAACTGTACAACAGGCGTGGACGCTGTTCAAAAATACCATCCTGGAGGCCCAGGTCATACATATTCCGCGAATTAGAAAAGAAAGACGGAAGTCCAAAAGACAGCCGGCCTGGTTGAAAAGTGAGGTGAAGGAAGCTATTAGGGCTAAAAGAAACGCCTTCAGAAAATGGAAGAAGGAACCGTCTGAAAATAACAAGAAGCAGCATAAGGAGTGTCAAAGCAAATGCAAGGCGCAGATAAAGAAGGCCAAGAGGGATTACGAAAAAAAGATAGCATTAGAGGCAAAAAAACATAGTAAAAAATGTTTTCGGTATATTAAAAGCAGGAAGCCGGCAAAAGAATCGGTTGGGCTGCTGGATGACCGAGGGGTAAAAGGGGCGATCAAGGAAGACGTAGCGGAGAGACTGAATGAATTCTTTGCTTCGGTCTTCACCGAGGAAGATTTGGGTGGGATACCGGTGTCGGAAATGGTATTTCAAGCGGACGAGTCGGAGAAACTTACTGACTTCACGGTAAACCTGGAGGACGTAAGGGGGCAGTTCAGCAAACTGAAGAGTAGCAAATCTCCTGGACCGGATGGTATTCATCCTAGAGTACTGATAGAACTGAAAAACGAGCTTGCGGAGCTACTGCTAGTGATATGCAACTTATCCTTAAAATCGAGCGTGGTACCGGAAGATTGGAGGGTGGCCAATGTAACGTCGATTTTTAAAAAAGGTTCCAGGGGAGATCCGGGAAATTATAGACCGGTGAGTCTGACGTCAGTGCCAGGGAAAATGGTAGAGGCTATTATTAAAAACAAAATTACAGAGCACATCCGAGGACATGGATTACTGAGACCAAGTCAGCACGGCTTTTGTGTGGGGAAATCTTGCCTGACCAATTTACTTCAATTCTTTGAAGCAGTAAACAAACATGTGGACAAAGGGGAACCGGTTGATATTGTGTATCTGGGTTTTCAAAAGGCGTTTGACAAGGTACCTCATGAAAGGCTACAGAGGAAATTGGAGGGTCATGGGATAGGAGGAAATGTCCTATTGTGGATTAAAAACTGGTTGAAGGATAGGAAACAGAGAGTGGGGTTAAATGGTCAGTTTTCACAATGGAGAAGGGTAGTTATTGGGGTTCCTCAGGGGTCTGTGCTAGGACCGCTGCTTTTTAATATATTTATAAATTATTTAGAGATGGAAGTAACTAGCGAGGTAATTAAATTTGCTGATGACACAAAGTTATTCAAAGTTGTTAACTCACGACAGGATTGTGAAAAAATACAGAAGGATCTTACGAGACTGGGAGACTGGGCGGCTAAAGGGCAGATGACGTTTAGTGTGAGCAAGTGCAAGGTGATGCATGTGGGAAAAAAGAACCCGAATTATAGCTACGTCATGCAAGGTTCCACGTTAGGAGTTACGGACCAAGAAAGGGATCTGGGTGTCGTCGTCGATAATACGCTGAAACCTTCTGCTCAGTGTGCTGCTGCGACTAGGAAAGCGAATAGAATGTTGGGTATTCTTAGGAAAGGTATGGAAAACAGGTGTGAGGATGTTATAATGCCGTTGTATCGCTCCATGGTGCGACCGCACCTTGAGTATTGTGTTCAATTCTGGTCGCCGCATCTCAAGAAAGATATAGTAGAATTGGAAAAGGTGCAGCGAAGGGCGACTAAAATGATAGCGGGGATGGGATGACTTCCCTATGAAGAAAGACTAAGGAGGCTAGGGCTATTCAGCTTGGAGAAGAGATGGCTGAGGGGAGACATGATAGAGGTATATAAAATAATGAGTGGAGTGGAACAGGTGGATGTGAAGCGTCTGTTCACGCTTTCTAAAAATACTAGGACTAGGGGGCATGCGATTAAACTACAGTGTAGTAAATTTAAAACAAATCGGACAAAGGTTTTCCTCACCCAACGTATAATTAAACTCTGGAATTCGTTGCCGGAGAAAGTGGTGAAGGCGGATAGCTTAGCAGAGTTTAAAAAGGGGTTGGACGGTTTCCTAAAGGACAAGTCCATAAACCGCTACTAAATGGACTTGGAAAAAATCCACAATTTCAGGAATAACATAGTAGTATTTCCGGCCTGACCCTTGGATTTCGGCCATTACCTGGTTGGCTTCTCGGTGCCCGCGTGGTCGGGCTGTTTCGTTTCTTCGCCCCGGAGAGCTGCGATCTCATCCGGTCTGTGGAGCCGATTCGGTTCCAGTTTTGTTTCAGACCGGTTCGAGCTCAGTCCTCTAAATTTGGCGATCCGACAGGCAAATGGACAGGTTCAATTAGACCCCGATGGGCCTTTCTGGTCGGGAGTATGTCAGGCCACGAGGTCAGCTGTAACCAGTTTTGGCTTGCTCAATTGCGCTGGTCGTCGTGGTCCTGCAGTCTCCCAGTCGGTTGTGGATCAGCTTCGGTTCAGTACCGGTCCATTCCGGTCCGGTTGGGAACGGCGCTGGGTGGTCCAGGTAGGTTTTGTTTCCTCTGGACCTCAGGAGCTCCTTAACTGGGCTCCTTACCTGTCGGCCATCTTACATTATGTCAGAAATGGCAGAAGATGTTTAATGTGAGCAAGTGCAAAGTGATGCATCTGGGAAAGAGGAACCTGAACTATAGCTACGTAATGCAAAGTTCTGTGTTAGGAGTCACCGACCAAGAAAGGGATCTCGGCGTCATTGTTGATGATTGAAATGCTCTGCTCAGTGTGCTGCGGCGGCTAAGAAAGCAAATAGAATGTTAGGTATTATTAGGAAAGGAATGGAAAACAAAAATGAGGACGTTATAATGCCTTTGTATCGGTCCATGGTGCGACCACACCTCGAATATTTTGTTCAATTCTGGTCGCTACATCTCAAAAAAGATATAGTGGAATTAGAAAAGATACAGAGAAGGGCGATGAAAATGATAAAGGGGATGGGATGACTTCCCTATGAAGAAAGGCTAAAGCGTCTAGGGCTCTTCAGCTTAGAGAAAAGACGGCTGAGGGGAGATATGATAGAGGTCTATAAAATAATGAGTGGAGTTGAACGGGTAGATGTGAAGCGTCTGTTCACACTTTCCAAAAATACTAGGACTAGGGGCATGCAATGAAGCTACAAAGTAGTAAATTTAAAACAAACCAGAGAAAATATTTCTTCACTCAACGTAGAGTGATGTGGTAGCCGTTTTTGTCCACTTTTAAAGGTAATCAATAGAAATAAAATACATTTTATTTATAGAAAAGAAAATAAGATGATACCTTTAGTCTAATAAAAAAGGTATCATCTTATTTTCTTTTCTACATTTTATTTTATTTCTATTGATTACCTTCACTCAATGTGTAATTAAACTCTGGAATTTGTTGCCAGAGAATGTGGTAAAAGCAGTTAGCAGGGTTTAAAAAAGGTTTGGATATCTTCCTAAGCCATTATTAAGATGGACTTGGGAAAATGCACTGCTTATTTCTTGGAAGGTGGATAAAGCCATGGGTCTGGACAGGATCCATCCCAGGATATTGAGGGAGCTCAGAGAGGTTCTGGTGGGTCCTCTTAAAGATTTAATAAATCCTTGGAGATGGGGAGGTTCTATGGGATTGGAGAAGAACGACTGTGATCCCTCTTCACAAAAGTGGTGACAGAGAAGATGCTGGAAACTACAGGCCAGTAAGCCTCATGGGGAAGGGGCGAGGATGGGGACAAAGCCCCTGGGGTCAGGGACAAACTTTGCCCCTGTGTCATTTTCTACTTTGAAGCCTCTTAATGACCTGGAATGTTATTCTTATTTGAGTGATGCAGACGACGATATTTTGATTTTTTGGAAAAACAAGCAAACATGCTGGCCACAACTAGCAAACTTTGCATGGGGGATCCTGTACATCCTGCTACCAGCACATCTTCTAAGAAGGCAAGTTGCTTGCAGCAAAGGGTGACGAAAATGATAGCGGAGTTGGAACGACTTCCTTATGAAGAAAGACTATGGAGACTAGGGCTTTACAGCTTGGAGAAGAGACGGCTGAGGGGAGATATGATAGAGGTATATAAAATAATGAGTGGAGTGGAACAGGTGGATGTGAAGCGTCTGATCACGCTTTCCAAAAATACTAGGACTAGGGGGCATGCGATGAAACTACAGTGTAGTAAATTTAAAACAAATCGGACAAAATTTTTCTTCACCCAACGCGTAATTAAACTCTGGAATTCGTTGCCGGAGAACGTGGTGAAGGCGGTTAGCTTGGCAGAGTTGAAAAAGGGGTTAGACGGTTTCCTAAAGGACAAGTCCATAGACCGCTACTAAATGGATGGGAAAAATCCACAATTTCAGGAATAACATGTATAGAATGTTTGTACATTTGGGAAGCTTGCCAGGTGTCCTTGACCTGGATTGGCTACGGTCGGGGACAGGATGCTGGGCTTGATGGGCCTTTGGTCTTTTCCCAGTATGGCATTACTTATGTTCTTATTGTTTTCTATTGGTGATTTATAAACAACAGTTGCACAGCATCTTGTTCCTTTTTATACTTTAATAAAAAGATTTAATATAAAATCAAAAGTGTTCGAGGCTTCTACAGATGAGAACAGAGCCCATGGGGACGGAGACAGAACCTGCTGGGAAGGGGTGGGGAAGGGGACAAACTTTGTCTCCGTGTCATTCTCTACTAAGAAAGGAGTGGTTTAGCTTCAAGATAGTTGGCAAGTTGTAAAGAGGATTGAACAATCCATACACGGAACTACTCCTTCATTGTGTAAATTCCCTCGAGAACGTTTGGTTAAAACGAAAGAGATGGATCAGAGACTTATAAAAGTTGAAACAGCATTTCGAAAGACTGAATAAACTGTTGTTACTTTGCAATCCACTGCAGCTTCTGCTGTTAAGGACAGTTGGCCGATTCATTCACACCTGGAAGCTCTGGAAAATAAAATCTCAGGGGTCCTTTTAACTAAAGGGTGGCAGTTCCAACCCGAACGCGCAGCATTTCCTGCAGGGGGTTACCATTAAGTTAGTGACGAAACCCTTACTCCCACCTAGATACTTATCGCACGGCCATTTCTTGGGATTTTTACCCGCTGCGGTAAAATAGGGGACTCTGCAAGCATCAAAAATACACACTGACGCTAGCGCAGCTTAGTAAAAGGGCCCCTTAAGACCCTTACATTTTCTAGCGACTCATCTGGGTCCTTTACAGCGTCTGAAACTGTACCTAAAGAATATTGTTGGGTATCCTCTAATTGTCGAGGGTATATTTTATGTTCAAAGAAGCTGAATCCAGATACGAGGAGAGGGTGAAATGGACCAAGTACTGTCTAGTCCTGTAGAAAGTTTAGATTTATCTCAATTTTTGGACTCGTCACAGGATTTGATAGCAAAAAGAGCTATTGCTTAAATTTTCCTCTGAAATTGAAAAGAACCCACTATTCTTAAATTATATTTCTCAAAAAAATCTGTACCTTTCTGTGGTCACCAAATGTATTTGTTTCCTGATGTCTCCAGGCAGAAGCAATTACGTAGAAAGCAGTTCTCACAGTTAAAAGTAGTTTTGGCTGTGGGAGCAACTTTTTTCCTTAAATTTCCCCGTAAATGCCTTCAAGAGGGAAACAATAGTTACATTTTTGGGAATTATTTCTTTCTGATAAACCGGTACTTACTAATCAGGTTTCCTGAAATGTAATGGTTTTTGAGGTTTTGGAGTGATACATGAATACTAGTGGAACCAAGCCCGTTTCGTCAACAATGAAACGGGCCCTAGGAAGGCTCTCGTGTAAGCATTTTTCTCTTTGGAAAGCACAGAGATCTCATGTTGTGATAATTGATGGTTCGAGAGGTTTATTATCCCCATTTGGTTTGCATCTGTAAAGGTGTGATCAGTATTCCCTGGTTTGTTTGGGCTCTGATATTCACATGCCTCAGATGTGTATCCAAGTGTCTCCAAGTTGTCTGGGGATGTTGGTTCTGCAGAGCTGTAGCTATTCAAGGATAAGCAGTTTCTCTCTCTTTGATTTTGAAGAAGAGAATATAGCTTTATTTCCTTTTTGCGGATAGCAATGTATTGTTTTTCTCCTTGGATGTTATGTAGGTCCTCTTTAAGTTGGTTCACAAGGTGTGGATGTAATTCCTCCATGTTCCTCATGGTTACATCCCTCTGGGTTTGTATTATTCTTTTTTTGTTGTAGAGTTGATGTATAAGTTCATTTCTTAATTTCTGACTAGTGCGTTTGCAGAGTTTCTCTGCATAGTCAGAATTGTAAGTAGTAGCCAAAGGATTTTTGATCCTCAGTCCTTTGGGAATGATGTCATTCTTCTTGCAGATTGTCAGAAAGTAAAGATGACTGTTCACTCTTGTTTCTTTTTCCAAAAGTTTGTTCATTTGCTTTTTCATGCGGCTGTATGCGGTATCTTCCATCTTAAGTAGAGGAGTGTGGTAGCCGTGTTAGTCCACTCTTAAGGTGGTAAGCAACTACCACCTAACACCCTTCTGGTCACGATGGATGTAGAATCACTATACAGCAACATTCCACATGCGGATGGCATAGCTGCATGTGGAAGACTCCTAAAAAAATCCACACTGGACCATCAATACTCACCAGAAACTATTACAAAATTAATCAAATTCATTTTAACTCACAACTACTTCCACTTTAACAATGATATCTATCTGCAAATAATGGGCACTGCGATGGGCACCAGGACAGCACCCCAATATGCCAACCTTTTTATGGCTGAGCTGGAAGAGACATTTCTGAATACACACCAGACCAAACCTCTAAAATACTACCGGTACATCGATGACATTTTTATGATTTGGACGGAGGGTGAAGAAACTCTGAAACAATTTTATTCTGCATTCAATACATACCATCCTACAATCAGATTCAAAATTGACTACTCCCCAGAAAAAGTCAATTTTTTGGACACCACGGTCTCAATCAGTGATGGCTGTATACAAACATCTATATACAAGAAACCCAGAGACACATGCAGCTACCTCCACAACTCCAGCTTCCATCCTTCACATACAAAAAGATCCATCATTTACAGCCAAGCCACAAGATACCACCGTATCTGCTCTGACCCAGGGGACAGAGACAGACACCTTAAAACCCTGACTGAATCCTTCAAACAGAAGGGCTACAACCCCAAAATAATCTCCAAGAATATTGCCTCCTCCCTCAAAACACCCAGGGAGAATCTGCTACAGTACAAAAAGAAAAAATCCACAGACAGAATCCCGCTTGTAGTGACATACAATCCAGAGCTGGAAAAACTGAGGAAAATCATAAGAGATCTACAACCTATACTCCAGGAGGATGAATTACTGAAAGAGATATTCCCATCCCCACCAGTACTGGCCTTCCGACAGCCACCCAACTTAAAACACAAGCTAATCAGAAGTAAACTTCCATCACAGACTGAAAAGGAACAGAAGGGCACACTTCCCTGTAATTTATCCAGTTGCAAACTATGCCAAAATATTTCACAGGACCCCAAAGTCATCCACAAAGGAAAGATATTCAACATAAAGGGATCTTTCACTTGCTCATCTTCCAATGTGGTATATATCATTCAGTGTAAAAAATGTAACGAAGGATGCTATATTGGAGAAACAGGCCAGATGCTTAAGACAAGATTCAATTTACATAGACATCATATGAACAATACTGGTGCCAGCAGGGTTCCCACGCCTGTTGGTCAACATTTTACAGGACCAGGACACTGTACCAGTGATTTCACAGTCAGAATCCTCAAAGGTAACTTTAAAACCATACAAGAACGTAAGACCTTTGAAGTCAGAATGATTGAATATTTTAACACCCAACAGAAAGGACTTAACAAGGATCTGGGGTTCCTAGCCCATTATAAACCATAAAGCTGTATGTCTCTGTTGATCACCCTCCCCTCACCTATCCACACCCACCCTGTTAGAATATCAATGATATGCTTTGATGTCCCCATGCATACTTCCTACCCACCCCCCTCCTCCCACCCTGTCAGACTGTCACAGTAATGCTTGAATGTTTTCACTTATATACACGGTCAGCTAGCACATTTGCTTATTTCCGATCTGAGGAAGAAGGGCAACCTTCGAAAGCTAATCAAGAAATGTATTAAGTTATGTCCAATAAAAAAGGTATCATCTTATTTTCTTTTCCATGTTTTATTTTGTTTGATTTCTATTGAAAACCTTAAGAGTGGACTAACACGGCTACCACACTCCTTCACTCAATGTGTAATTAAACTCTGGAATTTGTTTCTAGGGTAAAAGCAGTTAGCTTAGCAGGGTTTATAAATGTTTTGGATAGTTTCCTAAAAAAGAATCAATAAGCTAATATTAAGATGGACTTGGGAAAATCCAAAGCATATTCTAGGACAAGCAGAATAAAATTCGTTTTGCTCTTCTGGGATCTTGCCAGGTACTTGTGACTTGGATTGGCCACTGTTGGAAACAGGATACTGGTCTTGATGGACCTTCAGTCTGTCCCAGTACAGCAATGCTTATGTTCTTATGTTCAAAATATTCTTATAATCTTACCTAGGTACACATAAATTGTCCAACATCAAGTCTATACAACTAATCTGTAAAGAATAAAAAGAAGAGTCAAAGGTCATAGGAATCCTCACATAGATGGTGCCTGGGAGGGTTTGAGAATGTGGAGTGAGTAATAATTAGAGTGTTGGGGGTGTGAAGATGGGGAGATTTAGTATCCGAGGAGTCCTTAGACGTATGGGGTTATCTAAATTTATATCTTCCTCGGGAGTCACTGCACAGACACTCAGACTCTCTAAACCTAGAAAGAGGAAAAATAAAAATATTTAAATATCATAATTTGCTTGAATAACACTGGAAGCTACAACTCTGACAGTCTGCACCTCTCTTCCTAAAGTATTACAACATCCTTCTTGTCACCTCCTTCTGAGGACCAGGTCTAGTTTAATGCTATATTGGCCCTAGGCAAACATATTTTTCTGAGCCCCAGACCATGTCCCCTGCCATGATCTTTATTTATGATTTCTTCCCCCGCTCCAATATTTATTAAATGTCTATATGCAAATACCACATTTAAACGAGTGGTAATGTTGAATAGCTTGCCACAGTTCCAACAGGATTCGTCCAACAGCGAGTTAACATAATTGGAGAGCAGTTTGGAAAGCCGCGTGATAGAGCTGGCAATCGTATAAGGACATGGACTGAACCCAGTGTGGACGTGGCATCTCTGACCATATAACGTTAAGTGCCTGGATTTATTATATTATAGAAAACAGTGAAAGAGTATGGTTCATTGTTTAGATTAAGAGAGTTTCGAGGTAGTTGGAGTAAGTGATAGGATTGACCCACTAGTTCTTTAGTTTTGAGGAAGGTGAACATTTATTTCATTTTATTATTTGAAATTAATTAAGAGCACAGGTGTACATTTGCTTATATAAATTGAAAAGATTCAAAGAGAAGTTCTATGATCGAGAAGCTTGTCCACCCTTAGAGACAAATCCCACTGCAAACTAGACATATGCCCAAATAACCTCATGAAATCAGCTCCTCAACAATTCACAATAGACCTAACAAACCACGTAAACTTCATGCTACAAAACGGACTTTTCCCAAAAGAAAAAGGAAAGATTTTACTCACCCCCATACCCAAAGACACAAAGAAAAGCGCAAGGGAAATAACCAACTACAGACCAGTAGCATCCATACCACTAATAACCAAAGTAACCGAAGGAATTGTAACTAAACAACTCACTAACTATCTAAACAAATACTCAATACTACATGATGCCCAATCAGGATTCCGATCGAATCACAGCACGGAAACAGTATTAATTACCCTCATGACTAAATTCAAACAAATGATTGCAACCGGCAACAACATACTCCTCCTACAATTTGACATGTCTAGCGCCTTCGATATGGTAGACCACGGAATCCTATTACACATACTTGAATACTTTGGCATAGGAGGAAATGTCCTAAACTGGTTCGAGGGGTTCTTAACCCAACGTTCATACCAAGTCACATCAAATTCAGCCACGTCTGCCGCATGGACACCTGAATGTGGGGTACCACAAGGATCACCTCTCTCACCAACCATCTTCAACCTAATGATGACCCCTTTGGCAAAACTCTTATCAAACCATAACCTCAACCCATATATCTACGCCGATGATGTAACAATATACATCCCTTTCAAACAAGACATCAAAGTAATATTCAATGAAATCAACCAAAGTCTACGCATCATGAACACCTGGGCAGATGCATTTCGTTTGAAACTAAATGCAGAAAAAACCCAATGCCTGATACTTACCTCCCAATACAACACGAACGAATTCACTGCAATAAATACACCTAACCTAAGCCTTCCAATCTCAGAAACATTAAAAATCCTTGGAGTTACTATCGACCGACACCTAACACTCGAAACCCATGCAAACAACACAACCAAAAAGATGTTTTACTGCATGTGGAAACTGAAAAGAATAAGACCATTCTTCCCAAGATCTGTCTTCCGCAGCCTAGTACAATCCCTCGTACTCAGCCACCTGGATTACTGCAACTCACTGTACGCAGGCTGCAAAGAGCAAATCTTGAGGAAACTTCAAACAGCCCAGAATACAGCAGCCAGACTCATCTTTGGAATACCAAAATATGAAAGTGCAAAACCCTTACGAGAGAAGTTACACTGGCTCCCACTCAAGGAACGAATCACGTTCAAAGTATGCACATTAGTCCACAAAATTATTCACGGCGAAGCCCCAGCCTACATGTCTGAGTTAATCGACTTACCACCCAGAAACGCTAAGAGATCATCCCGAACCTTCCTCAACCTACACTTCCCTAACTGCAAGGGCCTGAAATACAAGACGCTGCACGCATCAACCTTTACCTACATGAGCATGCAGTACTGGAATGAACTACTGCGGAACCTGAAAACGATCTACGAACAAACCAACTTCCGTAAATCACTAAAGACACATCTTTTTGATAAAATCTACGGAAAGAACCACAACACATAAAGCTCACACTCACTGTTCAGTTATACATCAATACATCTACTTATGAACTCTTAACCCTAATCTCACTACACCCAAACATTTACTCACAGAAAAATATATACCATTTGCTTCATATAACGCCCCTTAATTTCCCGTTGTCTCCTTCCAATGTCTCAATGTTCTTTCAATTGATTTACTCCTTAACGAATTTGATTTTGACTCGTTTAACTCTTCACAATGTAATCCATAACCTGAATTGTAACAAATTGTATTTCCATGATTCATAATGTATTGTAAGCCACACTGAACCCGCAAAAAGGTGGGAAAATGTGGGATACAAATGCAATAAATAAAATAAAATAAAATCTAAAGGTAAAGGTGTAAGTAGAGTGCTTCCTTTATCCTTTGGGAAGAGGCCATTTTGTAGCACGTAGTTCAGGTGTCTCGTGAGGTCTGTTTTGAGTTGTAGGGGAGCAGATCTTATAAGGTTAGTAGGGCAGATGTCTAGTTTACATTGCGACTTGGCGTATCTTCCAAGCAATTGGGAGATGTTGTCGATCGAGAGTGTGTCAAAGTTGATCCATGATTAGGGTTACCATACGTCCGGATTTCCCCGGACATGTCCTCTTTTTGAGGACATGTCCGGGGCGTCCGGCGGATTTTGCCCGCGCCCACGTTTGTCCGGATTTCTGGACAAACGTGAGCGCGGGTGCGGGGAGGCGCGTGCGTGCGGTGGGCGGGCGATCGGCGCCGTGGGTCACCTGGTCTCCCGTCCTCTCCCCTTCCTTACCATGTTCCCTGGTGGTCTAGTGACGTCGACTCTTCGGGGCAGGAAAGAGCCCCCTCTTTCCTGCCCGGAGCGCTGCCTCCCCTGTCTATCATCCTTCTCGGTCTGGCTGGGGATTCAAAATGGCCGCCGAGAGTTGAACTCTCGCGAGGCCGCTTCAACTCTCGGTGGCCATTTTGAATCCCCAGCCAGACCGAGGAGGATGCAGCAGGCAAGGGCAGGCAGCGCTCCGGGCAGGAAAGAGGGGGCTCTTTCCTGCCCCGAAGAGAAGACACTACTAGACCACCAGGGCTAGATTGTAAGTGAGGGGGGGGGGTATGTGATGGTTGGAGGGGACTATGCGACGGGGGGGGGGGGAGTAGGGGCGGAACCCGACCTGAAGGGGCGTGGCATGGGGCGTGACGGGGGGGCGTGGCATGAGGCGTGGTGGGGGCGGGGTAGGGGCGTGACATGTGTCCTCTTTTTCAGAGGACACAAAATGGTAAACCTATCCATGATCAGTCTGCTGGATATGCTTAATAACATCTCTAAAAATAATCTAACAAATACGTGCTGGATGTGCCCCATTTATTCACATCTATCTATATGGCCAGTCCTTTTGTTTTTCAGAATATCTTAAGAACATAAGTATAGCAATACTCCTACGTGGGAAGCTGTTCAGAGTGCTTCCGGGGCAGGCTGAAAGCAGCGGCGCTTACATCATTGCTGCTGCTGCTATGGTTCCCTCGTTGAAAGACGACGTGACAGGAGCGGAGGGGGAGAGCGGCACCGTACTAGTCGGGGGACGGGGGGTAAAGATCTGGACCATCGCGCACCAGTCAGGGGGGGGGGAGGGAGCCGGGAGGGAGGTGTTCACGAGTTGCACCCGCCCCGCCCTTGCTGCACTTCTGGCTGGGGAGGCTTAGCCTCCCTAAGCCTCTTATACCAGGCGCCTATGTGTATATCTAGGAGACCGAGAGACCTTCCCCCAGCCCTGTGAAGGGTTTATTGTAAGTTCTGTGGAGCAGGGACTGTCTCTTGATGTTCAAGTGTACAGCGCTGCGTACGTCTGGTAGTGCTATAGAAATGATAAGTAGTAGTCATTTTCACCAAGGAGGTTTAATATACAGGAGCCAAAGTGAAGTCAAAACGTTGAAACCCATTAGGTCAAATCTCAGTTTTCCTTTCCCTGCGCAGCCGTCATCCCCGTACACTCATTACAAAGCAAAGGTTGGCTTTGTTTTGAATGTACTAGAGATGATGACTGCGTGAGGGGAGTGGAAACAGAGATGAACCAAATTGGCTTCCTTGCTTACAGTGGACTAGACAGACTCACTTCCACTCCTGGCTATTAAACCTCCTTGCAGCACCTTGAGTGTATGGCGATGATGGCTGCGTAGGGGAGTGGAAACAGAGATGAACCAAATTGGCTTCCTTGCTTACTGTGGACTAGATAGGCTCACTTCCAGTCCTGGCTATTAAACCTCCTTGCAGCACCTTGAGTGTATGGCGATGACGGCTGCGTAGGGGAGTGGAAACAGAGATGAACCAAATTGGCTTCCTTGCTTACTGTGGACTAGAAAGGCTCACTTCCACTTTTGGCTATTAAACCTCCTTGCAGCACCTTGAGTGTATGGTAATGACGTCTGCGAGGGGAAGTGGAAACAGAGATTAACCAAATGTATAATTTGTAGCAACAGTAAAAGTACTACAGGGAAAGCGTCAGTTTGGTGAATGTATATCTAGGAGACCGAGAGACCTTCCTCCAGCCCTGTGAAGGGTTTATTGTAAGCTCTGTGGAGCAGGGACTGTCTCTTCATGTTCAAGTGTACAGCGCTGCGTACGTCTGGTAGCGCTATAGAAATGATAAGTAGTAGTCATTTTCACCAAGGAGGTTTAATAGACAGGAGCCAAAGTGAAGTCAAAACGTTGAAACCCATTAAGTCAATCTCAGTTTCCCCTTCCCCGTGCAGCCGTCATCCCCATACACTCATAACAAAGCCCCTACCAATCTGGCAACAAAAGTTGGCAATGTTCATCCTTTCCCGAAACCTGAGTCATTCTATCCTGTCCCTGCAATTTACTGGGGATATTTGTGGTATACTTTTGAGGCAAGAGCAACCTCACTCCGTTCACAGCCCCATTGCGTTGAAGCAAAGGTAGTTATGATCACTGGATAGGACTCTTTGGAGTAGGGAGAAGGGCATCCCCAAACCTCAGGATCATGGCAGTAAGAAGCAATGAAACACAGAAAAAATGAAGGCAGATAAAGACCCTGTGGCCTAACCAGTTACAACGTCTTCCAGATTGCACAGAAGTAGGCTGCTCTCATTGAACAAGGGGATAACCCAGGATAAAGTTGTTTCCTTGAAGAGCAGAGAAATGAATCCTCAGAAACCACTGGAAACACTTTATAGGGAACCTCTAATGCAGAGCTGCCAAGTTACCTAGTTCCAGGAGGGAGACATTTGGCCAATCCTGGGTTTGGAATTTAAACCCTAAAGCATTGTGGGATATATAGTCCATGATTCTACCCTTTAAAATCCTGGCTGCAGACCCTGTAATATATTAGCAAGTAATTTAAAAGTAGAAACCAGTTTCATACCCACAGTCAGAGAGAGGAGAAATATTGGGCTTAACCACTGCCCAAAGGGTTTCACCATAAAAGAGAGGGTAAGGATTTTCACAACTATACCCTCTGTGAAGAAGGGTGAAAGATGCTTGAGAATGAGGTGGAGATTGTTTATGTACAGCCTCTGGGGTATTCCTCAGTCCTGTCAGTCTGAGATACTTGCTACAAATATTAACCTCATTGTATTTAGACAACAATAAGACAATCACTGAATGATGCTGCAAAGGTTTTATTTACTCTAATAGAAAGTAACCAGAGCTCCAGTAATGTCACCAGGAGTCCTTGGAGGGCTGTGGGAGTAGAGGGTACAGGGGTGGTGTCCTCAAGCGGGAGAAAGACTCTTCTGAATTTCAACAGTGAGGCTGGTCCAAAATCAAGTACAAGTCCGGTTCACTAGACGAGAAGAGAGAGATGGGACAGTATGAGCAGAACCAGGGGGAATATCTCGCCCCCCACCTCACAACATCATATAGAGCACAAACACTCCTACCTAGACCCTGAAACTCAGAACAGTGGAAGGAGTTCCTGATATGTCCTCAGCTAAGTAGAGTCACAGAGCTCAAAACAGGAGTTATTAAAACAAACTTGGCTACAGTCCCAGTAAAGAGCCCTCAAAGGAGTCTCAAGTCACAGTAGAGAACATTTTGAAGAGTGCCAACCTTATTAATTTTTGAAATCTGACCTATTAGATCCCACGACTGCCCCATGAATAAGTCCTGTGACTCTAAAAAGGGCTTCAGTTTATCCTTTATTGAAAGGGAGTGTTCTGGATCTTACTCAGGTTGAGAGCTATCGTCCTATTTGATCTTTGACATCATAAATATTGGTGGCGGAGCCGGTGGTGGGAGGCGGGGCTGGTGGTTGGGAGGCGGGGGATAGTGCAGGCCAGAATTATTATGGTCTGTGCCAGAGCCGGTGATGGGAGGCGGGGCTGGTGGTTGGGAGGCGGGGATAGTGCTGGCCAGAATTATTATGGTCTGTGCCAGAGCCGGTGGTGGGAGGCGGGGCTGGTGGTTGGGAGGCGGGGATAGTGCTGGCCAGAATTATTATGGTCTGTGCCAGAGCCGGTGGTGGGAGGCGGGGCTGGTGGTTGGGAGGCGGGGATAGTGCTGGCCAGAATTATTATGGTCTGTGCCAGAGCCGGTGGTGGGAGGCGGGGCTGGTGGTTGGGATGCGTTTTTTTGGGCAGTTTTCCCGTCGCCGCTGTGCGAGTTCGGCATTTTTTTCCGGGGCTTCTGTTGGTCCAGTTCGGTCCAATAGAAGCTTTTCCGGGGCTTCTATTGGTCCAAATTGGACCAATAGAACCCTTTCAGGGCCGAGGTTGACATCAGGGATGACGGGGGCGGGGCTAGTGGTGGGAGGTTGGGTTAGTGATGCGGGGGGCGGGGTTGGTGACGCGGGACGTGGTTCGGTGACGCGGGACACTGGGATTGGCTAGGAACGCCACTGATTGTAAATAAATGGTCTTTTATGTTCTGAGCACATGTTCTTAAACCTTGCAGTGCAGATTAATGTAATTCAACAAATATAATATTTAATTCCCCCTTATTCTTGCAATTGCACTTAGGGAATAGAAATCCACGGGAGATGTATGTGTTAGGCTGTGAGAGTCTGATAGGTACGGACGGGGAGAGGGATCTTGGGGTGATAGTATCTGAGGATTTGAAGGCGACGAAACAGTGTGACAAGGCGGTGGCCGTAGCTAGAAGGTTGTTAGGCTGTATAGAGAGAGGTGTAACCAGCAGAAGAAAGGGGGTGTTGATGCCCCTGTATAAGTCGTTGGTGAGGCCCCACCTGGAGTATTGTGTTCAGTTTTGGAGGCCGTATCTTGTTAAGGATGTAAAAAGAATTGAAGCGGTGCAAAGAAAAGCTACGAGAATGGTATGGGATTTGTGTTACAAGAAGTGTGAGGAGAGACTTGCGGACCTAAACATGTATACCCTGGAGGAAAAGAGAAACAGGGGTGATATGATACAGACGTTCAAATATCTGAAAGGTGTTAATCCGCAAATGAACTTTTTCCGGAGATGGGAAGGCGGTAGAACTAAAGGACATGAAATGAGATTGAAGGGGGGCAGACTCAAGAAAAATGTCAGGAAGTGTTTTTTCACGGAGAGGGTGGTGGATGCTTGGAATGCCCTTCCGCGGGAGGTGGTGGAGATGAAAACAGTAACGAAATTCAAACATGCGTGGGATAAACATAAAGGAGTCCTGCTCGGAAGAAAGGGATCCCCAGAAGCTTAGCCAAGATTGGGAGGCAGAGCCGGTGGTGGGAGGCGGGGCTGGTGGTTGGGAGGCGGGGCTAATGATGGGCAGACTTATACGGTCTGTGCCCTGACAATGGCAGATACAAATCAAGGTAAGGTATACAGAAAATGTAGCACACGTGAAATTATCTTGTTGGGCAGACTGGATGGACCGTGCAGGTCTTTTTCTGCCGTCATCTACTATGTTAATTGGATTTCTCCTTCTTCCTATATTTTCAAAATTAAATCTCAGTTCACTTGTGTGGTAAACAGGAGTTTCAGAAAAAGTGTGAATTGTCTCTCTCTCTTCCTCAATTTCCTGTATTAAGTTGTTTCCTTCTTCAAGAGATCTCTCCTTTAGAAGTTGTCTTTCATCGATTTGACTACCTACAGCAGGAACCTGGACTGTGCCAAGCTAAAGAAACTTCCTACCCTCTAATTTTCCTGACTCAAATTATTAAACTGAAAATTTATAGCCCTATCTATGTAGATGGAGAGCACTTCTTCCCTTTTGAAGCTCCTAAAATGAATGAAACTCTCTCACTCACACACTCATAGATGCATTCCCCTCTCTACTCAGTAAGTGTACTAATCTGGCTAATTCAAAATGTGAGCAAAGTCTTTTTTGAACTTATAGGATTTAAACACTCTTAAACTGAAATTCTCCCTTTTCTATTTTTCATAAGCTTCAAGTAATCCTGAAATATTCAGATCCTTTTCTCAGAAGAAACCTCAAACTTGTAAATCTCCACCAATCTCTTTTCACACATATAAGGCACTCTTTTATAATTTCAGTCAACTTAGATCAAACAACAATTCTTTCTTTCAATTCTTACACACACGGAGCTCACAGCTGCATGTCTGTCTTGGCCAAATCGTCAGTTGCTCTCCCCTCTCTGTTCCTGGGCAGCAGGGTTGACAGGTGGAAAATTTTTTCCCCACCCAAACCAGTCCAAAACCAGCCCAAAACCTGCCCAAAGTTAAACCCCGCCCCTGACACCCCCACCCCCACCGTCATCAACCCAGCCCCTGCCGTCATCGGCCCCGTCTCACCATCATCGGCCCCGCCCAAAACGCCACTAGCCCCGCCCCCACGGCCCGAAAAACCGCTGAAAAAACTGCCGAAAGACCCCAAAACAAGCCCAAAAAAAACGCAACCCGCCGCGGGCAAAAATTTCCCGTGGCGGGTCGCGGAAAATCGCCCAATTGGGTGGGAAAACCGCCCCCCTGGCAACACTGCTGGGCAGATTTCTAACAGGAGCTGATCATCCAATCAGAAAGCTCTATTTGATTGCAGATTAACATACAGACACTCTAATGGGAATTTTTAGTCAAAAACACTAGATAAACCCTTCGTTTTTGTATCAAACTTCACATTTTGGATCAGAGCCATGCCCTAACATTAAGGCTGTAAACATTCCCATCAATGTTTACCCACAAATATGCAAATGAGAACCTCCCAAAAACAGACTAATTTGCATAAGGCTTGAGCAAATTCGAGTACATAGCATACCAATCCCATTTCCTAGCACCTAAATTCTGCAATTAGATTTAATGCAAATACTTTTAAAACTTCTTTTAGCACTTTTAAAATCTCAGGTGTCAGTGCAGGTCTCCTTGGAATGAATTGCTCATGTGCAGGAATTCATCCTAATTAAACATCTCCCTGGCAACCCAGGACACCTCCATCCGACCCCCCTGCTCTCCCAGCAGTAAGGTAAACAAATTAAACCAATTCCTACAACTATGGAATTTATTAATTTCATTTATCTGAGAGAACTAAGCAGGACTGTGAGATTTTCATGTACATACTACCTAGTTGTATATATGGTAATGGAGTTACACTAATTCACATTCTTTTGGTCTGGTGTCCTTTTCCTGCTTCCCTGGGTTTCCATCTCAGTCAGATTTAGCCTCCTTTGGGCTGTGGTGTCAGGAACCTTCATTCAGGTGTTGCTCCCTGAGGTTTAATCCCCCTCACTGGTAACCCCATTTCCATCCCACCCACCCATTTCAGCTCCAAAACTCTGCCTGAGAGGCACAGATGCAGCTCCTGTGATAGAGAAGGGAGGGGTATTGCCAGGGGTCCAGTGATACACTGAATTATTTTCTTTCTATAGAGCTCAATACTCACATTTTCTCTCATGGTAGACTAGAAGATTCTCCCGTATACATTGCACAACAACAATCCAGAGCTTCTATAAATGGTAATTGGGACTCATGTTTAGCTCTGTAAATATAAGACACAGAGATTGAGGTTTGTACACAGAACACACACCAACCCTCGCCGATGACAGAACATGGGGCCAAAATTAGGAATGTTTTGCGCAATAACAATGATGGGCCCTGACGCAGCTTTATGAAACATGTCATGTTGGCTCAAGTCCAAAATATATAATAAACAATCTTTAAGATATGTGAAGTATGAATTTTAAAATAATTATGACAAGATAAGTTTTGATATTTTGGATTTCTGTGATAAATTTGGGACCGAAGATGAGACAAGTGAGTTGTCGTTATCAAGAATATTTTGCTTGTTCTGGAGTCTATACAGGGGAGAATGTTTCCTCTTACAGCTTACTAAAAAAATGATTCAGATCCTGGTATCACCTCAGTGGCAGCAACACACAGTCCCTCCACTGCCAACTACTTGTCAAGCAAACCACAACCCTGCAAGGAAGGTTATTCCGAGTCTGTAAACCTTCCAAACCAGATTCATACCATCTCCACGTCATGTCCCACTCTTCTACAACTTGTCTCAATCTCCCCAGGCATCTAATCACACTTGCAGATGCGACAGGGGTGGTCACACAAGGCCCCATGCTCCTAGGGGCCTTGCATCTCTGCTACGTCTGTCCTCCTGTCTCGGAACACCTTCCTTCTCCGTACCTTAATGTGCATCTACATTTCCTTTTGATGCCACTTCCTGTTTCTGCAAGGGTAGGATGCAGCAATGAAGAGACTCTGGGCTCAGCAGCTGATGGGATATGAAAATCACTGCTGCTGTATGCCACTTTCTACTGAAATGTGGTGGATGTACATCAAAATATGGGTAGAAGTGGAGTTTCGAGAGCTTTGAGCCTCCTTTTACACTCTGATAATAGCTTATGGTGGTGGGCGCTGGCAGGGGTTGGGGCCCCTCTGAAGTGGTCTGCATAGGGTCCCCCAATTGCTAAGACCGGTCATGGATGCATACTTCCTGTTGCCTTGTGGGCAGGGTCTGAGAGGAAACTTGCCGTGCACTTAAAGGTGAGACCTGGCAGCACAACACTATACTTTTCACTGCTGACCCTGTCAGAGACACACAGAGGATCTGCGATGAGAAGGGCAGACAATGAGGGAGTGTTAAGAAAAGGAGATGCTGGACTGAGGGGGACAGAGAGGGAAGCTGCTGAGCCAACAGAGGAGAGATGCTGGACAAAGGGAAGGAGAGAGAGGGGGAGAAAAGGAAACTGATGATTGCATTTGATAGGGTGGTAGAGGGTCTGATGCTAGGGTTGAGGATGGGAGAAAAGGGCCGATGGTGGCAGATCTAAACTAATCTAATGCCAAGTTTATATACCACACAAATCCCAACATGAGATTCTAGGTAGTTTACAATGCAAGATGTTGTACAGAAGCAGGATAGAACAGAATAGTAGGATTAACAAAAGGTCTTCAATTTCTTATACAACCATGCATAGTTACCTAACTTTGGTAAAGAGTTCCATTCAGTAGTAGCATCAACCTGATGTTTAAATCTTATATTTCCAAAAACCGGTACCTCAGTACTAAATTTTCCTGCATTCTGACAGAATTATTTTAAAAAAAGAACTGACTTAACAGTTCATAATTCTCATACAACACTTGATAGACTAAACAAATAATTTTAAAAATGATTCGTGCAGGAGTGGAAGTTAGTCGGATCTGATGTGGGGTCTGGGAGAAAGGGGAGATAACTGCAGACCTGAGGATTGGATAAGGGGGCAGAAATGGGAGATTGCAGAGAGATGAGAGAAGAGGTGAGTAGAGAGGAGAGATAATTGGAAGGAATAAAGGTGCAGAAAAGAAAGGAGAGAAAGGGTGGTGAAGAAACAGAATCAAAAAAGAGGTTAGGGTAGGGACAATACAAGTGTCTGACAGATGTACTTACTTTATAGGGACACATATTCTACATGAATTGTCCAAGATTTCCGGGTGAAAGTCACATTTAGGGTTCTTTATTAAGGCATCAAATCTGAGGGGAGATATGATACAAGTTTATAAAATACTGAGTGGAGTGGAATGGGTAGAGGTGAATTGCTCGTTTACTCTTTCCAAAAATATTAGGACTAGGGGGCATGCAATATAGCTACTAAGTAGTAAATTTAAAAAGAATCATAGAAGATATTTCTTCACTCAATGTGTAATTAAACTCTGGAATTTGTTTCTAGGGTAAAAGCAGTTAGCTTAGCAGGGTTTATAAATGTTTTGGATAGTTTCCTAAAAAAGAATCAATAAGCTAATATTAAGATGGACTTGGGAAAATCCAAAGCATATTCTAGGATAAGCAGAGTAAAATTTGTTTTGCTCTTCTGGGATCTTGCCAGGTACTTGTGACCTGGATTGGCCACTGTTGGAAACAGGATACTGGTCTTGATGGACCTTCTGTCTGTCCCAGTACAGCAATGCTTATGTTCTTACGTTCAAAATATTCTTATAATCTTACCTAGGTACACATAAATTGTCCAACATCAAGTCTACACAAATAATCTGTAAAGAATAAAAAGAAGAGTCAAAAGTCATAGGAATCCTCACATAGAAGGTGCCTGGGAGGGTTTGAGAATGTGGAGTGAGTAATAATTCGAGTGTTGAGGGTGTGAAGATGGGGAGATTTAGTATCAGAAGAGTCCTTAGACGTATGGGGTTAACTAAATTTATATCTACCTCGTGAGTCACTGCACGGACACTCAGACTCTCTAAACCTAGAAAGAGGAAAAATAAAAATATTTAAATATCATAATTTGCTTGAATAACACTGAAAGCTACAACTCTGACAGTCTGCACCTCTCTTCCTAAAGTATTACAACATCCTTCTTGTCTCCTCCTTCTGAGGACCAGGTCTAGTTTAATGCTATATTGGCCCTAGGCAAACATATTTTTCTGAGACCCACCCCATGACCCCTGCATTGATCTTTATTTATGATTTCTTCCCCACCCCAATATTTGATTAATATCTATATGCAATTGCCAGAACCCTAAGAAATCAAGATGGGAGAGTTAGAACAGATTGCACTAAATTAGATATAATTGTCATCTCTAAGACCTGGTAGAAGAATAACAGTAGGACACTGTCATACCAGTATACAAATTATATCGTAGTGATAGGGTGGATCGAATTGGTGAAGTAGTCACTTTGCATGTTACGGAGGGCATGAATCAAATAGATTGAAAATTCTGCAGGAATCAAAACACATCTTGGAATCCCTATGGATTGAAATTCCATCTGTAAAGGGGAAAAGGATAGTGATTGAAGTGTACTACTGTCAACCTGGCCAGAATGGACAGATGGATGTAGAAATGTTATCAGAAATTAGAGAGACAAACAAACAAGACAACACAATAATAATGGGTGATTTCAATAACTCTGATATTGACTCAGTAAATGTAACACCAGGGCAAAGTAACATAGAGGAGCATTTTTGAATGGGGACGCCCATCTCTGAGGATGTCTCCGCAAAGGGGCGGGGCATCCCGTAATATGGAAACAAGATGGCGTCCATCTTTCGTTTCGATAATACGGTCGGGGATGCCAAAATCTCAACATTTAGGTCAACCTAAGAGTTGGTCGACCTAAATGCTGAGGTCGCCGGCGTTAGAGATGGTAGCCCTCAGTTTTTGCCGATAATGGAAACCGAGGGCACCCATCTCAAATACGACCAAATCCAAGGCATTTGGTCATGGGAGGGGCCAAGATTCATAGTGCACTGGTCCCCCTCACATGCCAGGACACCAACCGGGCACCCTAGGGGGCACTGCAGTGGACTTCACAAATTGATCCCAGGTACATAGCTCCCCTACCTTAGGTGCTGAGCCCCCCAACCCCCCCCTCCCAAAAAAAAAAACCCACTCCCCACAATTATCCACCACTACCATAGCCCTAAGGGGTGAAGGAGGGCACCTACATGTGGGTACAGTGGGTTTCGGGTGGGTTTTGGAGGGCTTCCATTTACCACCACAAGTGTAAGAGGTGGGGGGATGGGCCTGGGTCCACCTGCCTGAAGTCCACTGCAGCCACCACAACTGCTCCAGGGACCTGCATACTGCTGTCAGGGAGCTGGGTATGACATTTGAGGCTGGCATAGAGTTGTTTTTATTTTTGGTGGGAGGGGGTTAGTGACCACTGGGGGAGTCAGGGGAGGTCATCCCCGATTCCCTCCAGTGGTCATCTGGTCTGTTCGGGCACTTTTTTTGACTTGGACCTGAAAAAAAGGGACCAAATAAAGCGGACCAAATTCTTGCTAGGGGCGCCCTTCTTTTTCCCATTATCAGCCGATGACGCCCATCTCTCCTCGGCCGATAAACACACCCCTATCCCGCCTTCGCTATGCCTCCGAATGCCCCCAGGAACTTTGGTCATCCCCGCGACGGACTGCAGTTGGGGGCGCCTGTTGGCACTGAAGTAGTGAGCCCTTGCGCCTTGACAGAGTGTGGAGGATCTGCGAAGCTCCGCACTCAGTCAGGCAGCCGGACAACCCCTAGCTTCACCTGGGAAGCGACCACCGTTCCCCGGGAGTTGAGCTCCCAGGTGCAAGTGGCCCCCAGGACTTCCGGATACGGTCGGGGTCGGACGGCCACCCGCCGTGGCAGGCAGGGGTAGAACAGATCCGGAACACAGATTGGGTAGGCAGCCAGTAGAGAAGGGTCAGGTTCAATCCACAGGTCAGGGCAGGCAGCAAGCAGAGAATGGTCAGGTTCAATCCACAGGTCAGGGCTGGCAGCAAGCAGACAATGGTCAGGTTCAATCCAAGTCAGCATCAACAGGAAAGTAGGAAGAAGAATGTTCAATCACCAGCACCAACCTCTAACAAGATAGAAGCCGAAGCAAAGATGGTGTCACAGGCCAGCTCTTAAATAGGCCTCCAATCAGAGGATCCTGGTCACAGCTGAGAGGTGAGAGATCTCATAGGGCACGCCCAAAAGATATTCAAGATGGCTGCCTCGTTGATGAACTACCTAAGATGGCTGCTCCTCAAACAATCCTTCCAAGATGGCTGCCCCTCAGATGATCTTTCCAAAATGGTTGCTGCTCAGATGATCCTTCCAATATGGCCGCCACTAGAAGAACAAGGTAGAAGGACGCCCATCTCCCGATTTGTTTCGAAAGATGGGCGTCCTTCTCTTTCGACAATAAGCTGGATAGTAACATAATAAATGACAGCAGATAAAGTCTGCCCAGCACTGTTCTTGTACTAAAAGTTCTGAAGATTCTGGAATCCCAATTAGTAGCAACATTCCATGTAGAATCCCAAAGAGTAACATAGTAAATGACGGCAGATAAAGACCTGTATGGTCCATCCAGTCTGCCCAACAAGATAAACTCATTTTTCATGGTCAGGGCCGCCGAGAGCCAGAGCCGGGCCAGGGACAAGGCCGCCGCTGGCCCCCCCCCCACCCGAGGTCACCGCCCACCCGAGGTCACCGCCCACCTGAGATCGCCAGGCCCCCCCCACCCGAGGTCGCTGGGCCCCCCTCCACCCGCTATCGGGCCGGGCCCTCGGAACTAACCTTGAGCCTCCTTTCACTTCGCAGCAAGCAGCGGCAGGGCAGACCTCTCCTCTTTCCTTCCGTGCCCCGCCCTCGCCGACGTTACGTCAGAGATACCGGTGCCAGAAATGGTAATCAAAACTGACGAGTCAGAGAAACTGAATGAAATCTCTATAAATAGTAGATATTATTATAAGGAACAAAATTACAGAGCATATTCGAAAGCATGGATTAATGAGACAAAGCCAACATAGAATTACTGAAGGGAAATCTTGCCTCACCAATCTATTACATTTCTTTCAAGGGGTGAATAGACATGTGGATAAAGATGAGCCAGTCGAAATTGTGTATCTGAATTTTGAAAAGTAGTTTGCCCAGCACCAACGTCAGGCTCACCGGTCTATAATTTCACGGATCTCCTCTAGGACCTTTTTTTTTAAAAATCAGCGTTACTTAGGGCACCCTCCAATCTTCGTGTACCTTACTCAATTTTAAAGATAAATGACAATTTACTAATAAAAGTACCTCATGAAAGACTCAAGAGGAAATTGGAAAGTCATGGGATAGGAGGTAGCTCCTATTATGGATTAAAAACTGGTTAAAAGATAGAAACAGAGAGTAGAGTTAACTGATCAGTATTCTCAATGTGCTGGGTCCGCTGGTTTTTTAACTGGTAGACCTGCCATCCAAATGGCAGATGACAAGTGCAAAGTGATGCATATGTGAAAAAGGAACCCGAACTATAGCAAATAGAATGATAGGTATTATTAGGAAAGGAATGGAAGCCAAAAATGAGGATGTTATAATGCCTTTGTTTCACTCCACGGTGCAAAAGTACCTCGAATATTGTGTGCAATTCTGGTCACCACATCTCAAAAAAGATATAGTGGAATTAGAAAAGGTATAGAGAAGGGCAATGAAAATGATAAAGGGGTTGGAATGACTTCCCTAAGAGGAAAGGCTAAAGTGGCTAGAACTCTTCGAGGTCTATAAAATAATGAGTGGAGTGGAATGGGTAGATGTGAATCACTTCTTTCCAAAAAATACTGGACTTGGGGGCACACAATAAAGATACAAATTAGTAAATTGAAAATGATTCAGAGAAAAAGTTTCTTCACTCAACGTGTAATTAAACTCTGGAATTCGTTGCGAGTGAATGTAGTAACAGCACTTAGCTTAGTTTGGTTTTACAAAGGTTTGGATGGCTTCCTAAAAGAAGTCCATAGATCATTATTAAAATGGACTTGGGGAAATCCACTGCTTATTTCTAGGATAAGCAGCATAAAATATATTGTACTGTTTTGGGATCTTGCCAGGTACTTGATTTTTTCAGATTTTATACACTTTTAAGAGGTGACTATACCTGGGAGGCTGGAAAGTGTCAGGGTGATCAGCAGAAAAGTGACAGCTCCCTCCATGATCTAGCTCAGGAAGTCTTTCTCTCTTGTCTCTGCATAGAGAGGGGTATAACCAACAGAAGAAAGGAGGTGTTGATGCCCCTCTACAAGTCGTTGGTGAGGCCCCACTTGGAGTATTGTGTTCAGTTTTGGAGGCCGAATCTGGTTAAAGATGTAAAAAGCCTGGAAGCGGTGCAAAGAAAAGCTACAAAAATGGTACGAGATTTGAGTTGCAAACCATACGAGGAGAGAATTGCCGACCTGAACATGTATACCTTGGAAGAAAGGAGAAACAGGGATGACATGATACAGACAAACAAATTTTGAGAGGTTTTAATCTGCATATGAACCTTTTCCTGAGACAGAAAGGTATTAGCTCTAGAGGACATGAACTGAGGTTGCAGGGGGACAGACTTTATCTGCCGTTATTTACTATGTTACTATATGTTGACATTGTAAGTATTATACTATGCCTTACTTTGTATTGCTATTTGAACATTTTTACTGCTGTAATTGCCTATTGCTCATGTTCGATCTATTCTTACTGTACACAGCCTAGAGTGAATTCCTTCAAAAAGGCGGTAAAAAAATCATAATAAATAAATAAAAATAATAGTAAATAAACAATAAGAAATATAAATAAAATAGAATACCAAACAAAAATCTATTGAGTATGCTAGGTCACAATGCATATAAAAAATCAATTGTGGAAGACAAAAATGGCACTAAATGTAACTGTCAATCATATTACCAGTATATTTATACACGAGTACTTTCAACGTGTTATGATCAGAATAAATTAAAAACATGTGAATATCTAGTGGACACCAGTAACATATAAAAGATCACATATAAAATACAGAAAGGGGACACACACCTAATAAAAAGCAAAAGAGTGTTTCCCCTTAATTAGTAAATCTACATACAAGACAGCCTAAAAAGTTAAAAACAAAATAAAAATTCTACAATGACTGCTGACCATATTAAATAAAGAAAAAGAGCAGACAGCGCATACAAGTAGCAGCTCTTGAACACGGAAAAACAGCATGAATGCTGATCAGCAGTTCTCTCTCTCTCACTATGGCTGAGCAGGGTCTGCCATCTTGAATTAGGCTGGTGCTGTCACGTTTTTCAAAGCAGGAACTAGGTCTGTGAGCCCTTGGGCCACTGCCGAGGAGCGGCAGCGGCAGGCAAAACCACCCCCAAATCAGGGACAGGGCAGAACAGGACTGGAACCCCGGACTGGAGTTGCAGCTAAGGCAAGCAGACTGGAACAGGCAGAACAGGAACAGCTTCACCTGCGCTTGACCACCGTTCCCCAGGAGTTGAGCCCCTGGGTGCAGGCGACCGGCAGGACTTACTGGACAAGGCAGGACTAAAAGCTGCAAACGCAGCCCCTAAACAGAAACACAAACACTGACAAACAAAAGACAGAACTGAAAGCTGCCAGGCAGCCACTAAACAAGAAACACAGAGAACCCAGAACTAGACACAGAAATACAAACAAGAGTCAAGACTAGGACAGTACAAGCTAAGCTACACAAAGACTAAACTAGAATCAGGCAGGGAACTAGAACAAGAAACTAAACTAGGCAGAAGTGCAACAAGCACCAACATACCAGGGCCTTAGGCGATGCAAACACAAAGCAGAGAGTTTCCAAATGGCTAATAAGCCCAGCAACAGATGAGGCTCAGCTGCAGCAATCACCAGGCAGCTACGGGTGCTGTGCAGGCTCAAACAAAACAAGCAAGCCTGGCCACCTGGAAGATCCGGACCGGACTGGGCTGAAATCTGGAACGGGTGACAGTAACCAGACAGTCCATTGTAGCCACCAGGTCTGGCCACCAGGTGGTGAGAAGAAGGAGAGCAAGAAACATGGGCACAACCGTGACAGTTGCCTTATACTCTCTATGTAAAGGTTAAAGGTTATAGAACACTTGCAAAATTTAAATTCGTTAGTTAATCATAAAAAAGTATACATCTTTACGCTACCTACCTATAGAAATAATTCCAAGTTCTGGTTATTTATTGAAGGATGTCACATGGAAATTCAGGATTTCAATTGACGCACCTTCTTGAAGCACTTGTCAGGGCAGACTTCTTTGTTGAAGGATGTCAGTGACAGTGGCTGTCTATTGCTGCATCCTTTTAGGTCCCAGGAGAAGGGCACAATCTAAGCATAGGACGTAAGGCACATTATGTTTTTCTTCATTGCAGGATGTTGCATCACCCTTTGGCGACTGTCTATTTGCATAATCCTATAGTCCAAGAAATGGAACAAAGGAACAATTCAAACATAGGACTTAATGGCACTTTATGGTCTCCCTGGTCAGGATATTTTCTTGTTTATTCATAGAAATATTTAATATCCACATAATCTAGTGCAGTTACCTTTGCAAGTGAAGGACTTATGTCGCCTTATTGTTGCTTTCGTCGGGGTGGAGGGCTCAGAGAGGTAGCAACTGCGGTTGAGGGGGACTTTAAGAAAATAACTGGAGTATTCCAGCTTTTCTCCCAGCCATCATTACATAGGTTAGTTATTTTGTCTGGAGAATCCAAGAGGGTCATCCACCTTTTCTCTTTACTACCATGACATCATTTCCATAAGAGCTGTTTTAACTTGGCTACTATGAAATATTGTGCCCAACATGAAGAGCTAATAACGCCCCCCTAGGAGCTGTGTGACTCTAAATGCTATACACCCTAACAAAATGCTCTATATTCAGATTGATTTATGTATTTAATTGCTAGATATCATAATTGTTGCATGAATGTACAGTAGAATGCTGAGGGTGGTCCGGATAATCATAAATCAGGATAAAGAAAACAAGATTACAACATTACATATTAAACATTAGTTTTATTTTCATCAATATGTTTGCAGAAAAAAGTATAAAATGCAGTACTTCTATTCAAAAAGTACTATTTTAGTGCAGTGCTGTATTTCTTGTACATTCTGCATATAAACTACTGTACACTAAAAAAGGAAGTAATTCTTAATTGCTTCAAGGCCGAATGTCATTTCTCTGCTGCAAGATCATGTAGTCTTTTTAGAAAAAGGATCTGGATTGACAAAGTTCCTCATGAGAGACTCCTGTCATGGGATAGGAGGAAATGTCCTTCTCTTGATTATTTGACAGAAAACAGAGTATAGGGTTAAATGGTCATTTTTCTCACGTGGAGGATGGTGAATACTTGCATGCCTCAAGGATCTGTGCTATTTAACATATTTATAAATGATCTGGAAATCAGATCGATGAGTGAGTTAATTTCATTTACAAATGACACAAAGCTGCCAAAACACATGCGGATTACAGGAAGACCTTAGGAAATTGGGAAGAATAGTCCAAATCAAAGTTACCTGATGCTAGGGTTCACCTTAGCAATCAGCACTCAAGAAAAAGATCTAGGTGTCATTGTAGACAATACGCTGAAGTCTTCTGACCAGTGTGTGGCAGTGGTCATAAAGCAAACAGGATACTACAAAGTAATAGGAAAATGATGCAAAATAAGAATATTATAATGCCTCTGTATCACTCCATGGTGCAAACTCACCTTGAGTAATGCGTTCGATTCTGCTCACAATATCCCCCCAAAATATATTACTGAATAAGAAAAGGATAAAAAAAGAACAACCAAAATGATAAAGGGGATGGAACTCATCTCATACACTTGTGACCTGGATTGGTCACTGTTGGAAGCAGGATACTGAACTAGATTGACCATTGGTCTGATAGAGTATTGCTATACTTATGTTCTTAAGATATTCTGAAAAACAAAAGGACTGGCCATATAGATAGATGTGAATAAATGGGGCACATCCAGCACGTATTTGATAGATTATTTTTAGAGATGTTATTAAGCATATCCAGCAGACTGATCATGGATCAACTTTGACACACTCTCGATCGACAACATCACCCAATTGCTTGGAAGATACGCCAAGTCGCAATGTAAACTAGACATCTGCCCTACTAACCTTATAAGATCTGCCCCCCTACAACTCAAAACAGACCTCACGAGGCACCTGAACTACGTGCTACAAAATGGCCTCTTCCCAAAGGATAAAGGAAGCATTCTACTTACACCTTTACCTTTAGATGCAAAGAAAAGTACAAATGACCTAACCAACTATCACCCAGTAGCATCTATCCCACTGATAACCAAACTTATGGAAGGCGTAGTGATGAAACAACTCACTTACTACCTAAATAAATACTCAATTCTTCACGAATCTCAATCAGGATTTCAGTCAAATCACAGCACTGAAACAGTAGTAGTGACTGTAATGAATACATTTAAACAAACAATTGCAACTGGCAATAACATACTTCTCCTACAATTCGACATGTCCAGTGCCTTCGACATGGTCAACCATGGAATATTACTACATATCCTAGAATACTTTGGAGTTGGAGGTAACGTTCTTAACTGGTTTAAAGGATTCCTGACCACAAGATCATACCAAGTAATAACGAACGCGGACATATCAGCCCCATGGACACCTGACTTTGGAGTCCCCCAAGGATCCCCCCTCTCTCCAACCCTCTTCAACCTAATGAAGCTACTATCCAATCAAAACCTCAATCCCTACATATATGCAGATGATGTCACGATCTATATCCCATTCAAACATGATCTAAAGGAAATCACCAACGAGATCAACCAAAGTTTCCAAATCATGCGCTCCTGGGCGGATGCATTCCAGCTAAAACTAATGCAGAAAAAACACAATGTCTTATACTCACCTCACAACATAATACAACTAAATTTACCACCATAACCACACCAAACTTTTCCCTTCCCATCTCAAACAATCTGAAAATTCTTGGAGTTACCATCGACCGAAATCTCACACTCGAAACCCATGTGAAGAATACAACTAAGAAGATGTTCCACTCCATGTGGAAACTTAAAAGAGTAAAACCTTTCTTCCCAAGATCCATTTTTCGCAACCTGCTACAGTCAATGGTGCTAAGTCACTTGGACTATTGCAACGCACTCTACGCTGGCTGCAAAGAACAGACTATCAAGAAACTTCAAACAGCCCAGAACACCGCAGCCAGACTCATATTTGGAAAAACAAAATATGAAAGTGCAAAACCCCTAAGAGAGAAACTTCACTGGCTCCCACTTAAAGAATGTACCGCGTTCAAGATCTGCACGATTGTTCATAAAATCATTCACGGCGATGCCCCGACCTACATGCTAGACCTCGTGGACCTCCCTCCCAGAAATGCTAAAAGATCAGCTCGCATATTTCTTAATTTACACTTCCCCAGCTGCAAAGGATTAAAATACAAACTAACACATGCAACCAGCTTTTCCTACCAACTAACTTGAAAACAATTAATGAAATAACTAACTTTCACAAATCTCTGAAAACCTATCTATTCAACAAGGTTCTGTACTGGGACTGGTGCATTTTATTACAGTAATTAGTAACATAGTAAACGTCCATTTTTTCGAAAATACAGTTCGGCCTGCCCCTTCACGGACCCGTTCTCGGAGATAAACGCCCATGGAGATAGGCGTTTCCGTTCGATTATGCCCCTCGTGCACGTGTCCTTCTGTGTGTCCTACCCTTATCCTTATTGGTCCTGTCTGTCTGTCCTGATTTAGATTGTAAGCTCTTTTGAGCAGGGACTGTCTTGTCTTCATGTTCAATTGTAAAGCGCTGAGTACGACTGGTAACGCTATAGAAATGATTTATAGTAGTAGTAGCATAAGAATATCTAGCTCAAAGCTTTAATTTGTGGGCTTCGTGTATTAGATAAGTGTCCCTTTACATTATTTACCAATCCCCCACATTTAATATTTCTTGGGATGATTACCTCTGCATATGGGACAGGTAGCACTTAGTCCTATGCCCAAATCAAAAGGTTTAGATGTATCATCTTTGTACAACATTAGGCCAATAGCTGGCATTCCTTTAGTCATTAAACTGCTTGAAATGCTTGTAAGTAAGCAACTGCAGGTTTATTCATCAGTGCATGCTTTTTGCCATCTGACTCAATTTATTCTAATTAAGTCTTATGCTTGACTTACTTAATTTACAGATGAGGATAATGGATATACCGTGCAGATCTTTATCTGCCTTGATCTACTACTACTACTACTACTTAACATTTCTAAAGCGCTACCAGGGTTACGCAGCACTGTACAATTTAAGACAGAGGACAGTCCCTGCTTGAAGGAGCTTACAATCTAAAGGACAAAAAGTGCAGTCAAACAAGATTGGGGCAGTCTAGATTTCCTGAATAGATGTATAATGGTTAGGTGCCGAAAGAGACATTGAAGAGGTGGGCTTTGAGCAAGGATTTGAAGATGGGTAGGGAGGGGGCTTTTCTAATTCCACTATAACATTTTTGAGATGTGGTGACCAGAATTACACACAATATTCGAGGTGCGGTTGCACCGTGGAGTAAAACAAAGGCATTATAACATCCTCATTTTTGTTTTCCATTCCTCTCCTAATAATACCTATCATTCTATTTGCTATAGTTCGGGTTCCTTTTTCACATATGCATCACTTTGCACTTGTCATCTGCCATTTGGATGGCAGGTCTACCAGTTAAAAAACCAGCGGACACAGCACATTGAGAATACTGATAATTTAACTCTACTCTCTGTTTTCTATCTTTTAACCAGTTTTTAATCCATAATAGGAACTACCTCCTATACCATGACTTTCCAATTTCCTCTTGAGTCTTTCATGACGCACTTTTATTAGTTAATTATACAAATCAGGGCATAATATCATGGAGATAATACCAGTGAAAGGATTGGCCCAAAAGTGTACTGAAATATATTTTTGTGTTAATATATGGAAATCATAAGGAAGTTCTCAGAGTATAAACTTACCCAAGTGAGGCTACACCGAAGTGATTTACGTCTCTAAGGGTGGACAAGCTTCTCGATCATAGAACTTCTCTTTGAATCTTTTCAATTTATATAAGCAAATGTACACCTGTGCTCTTAATTAATTTCAAATAATAAAGTGAAATAAATGTTCACCTTCCTCAAAACTAAAGAACTAGTGGGTCAATCCTATCACTTACTCCAACTACCTCGAAACTCTCTTAATCTAAACAATGAACCAAACTCTTTCACTGTTTTCTATAATATAATAAATCCAGGCACTTAACGTTATATGGTCAGAGATGCCACGTCCACACTGGGTTCAGTCCATGTCCGTATACGATTGCCAGCTCTATCACGCGGCTTTCCAAACTGCTCTCCAATTATGTTAACTCGCTGTTGGACAAATCCTGTTGGAACTGTGGCAAGCTATTCAACATTACCACTCGTTTAAATGTGGTATTTGCATATAGACATTTATTAAATATTGGGGTGGGGGAAGAAATCATAAATAAAGATCATGGCAGGGGACATGGTCTGGGGCTCAGAAAAATATGTTTGCCTAGGGCCAATATAGCATTAAACTAGACCTGGTCCTCAGAAGGAGGAGACAAGAAGGATGTTGTAATACTTTAGGAAGAGAGGTGCAGACTGTCAGAGTTGTAGCTTCCAGTGTTATTCAAGCAAATTATGATATTTAAATATTTTTATTTTTCCTCTTTCTAGGTTTAGAGAGTCTGAGTGTCTGTGCAGTGACTCCCGAGGTAGATATAAATTTAGATAACCCCATACGTCTAAGGACTTCTCGGATATTAAATCTCCCCATCTTCACACCCCCAACACTCGAATTATTACTCACTCCACATTCTCAAACCCTCCCAGGCACCATCCATGTGAAGATTCCTATGACTTTTGACTCTTCTTTTATTCTTTACAGATTATTTGTATAGACTTGATGTTGGACAATTTATGTGTACCTAGGTAAGATTATAAGAATATTTTGAACATAAGCATTGCTGTACTGGGACAGACTGAAGGTCCATCAAGACCGGTATCCTGTGGCCAATCCAGGTCACAAGTACCTGTCAAGATCTCAGAAGAGCAAAACAGATTTTATTCTGCTTATCCTAGAATATGCATTGAATGAAGAAATATTTTCTCTGATTCTTTGTAAATTTACTACTTAGTAGCTATATTGCATGCCCCCTAGTCCTAGTATTTTTGGAAATGGTAAACAAGCAATTCACCTCTACCCATTCCACTCCACTCAATATTTTATAAACTTGTATCATATCTCCCCTCAGATTTGATGGCTTCACAAAGAACCCTAAATGTGACTTTCTCCCGGAAATCTTGGACAATAAATGTAGAATATCCAGCTTATAATCGAAAGTAATCGCCGGCTATTTCCCGACACAAATCGGGATATGGCCAGCGATTTTGCAAAAGCGGCGAAAAGCATATATTCAAAAGCTACATTTGTGATAGCTTTGCCGCTTTCCCTTCGCCTCGCCAGCGAAAGTTCAAAGGGGCGTGTTGGCGGCGAAGCGAAGGCGGGACATGGGCAGGCTTGGGCGTGGCTACCAGATGGCCGGCTTTCGCGGATAATGGAAAAATAAAACCCGGCGATAAGCAGTATTTCGCAGGGTTTACTTGGTCCTTTTATTTTCACGACCAAGCCTTGAAAAGGTGCCCCAACTGACCAGATGACCACCGGAGGGAATGGGGGATGACCTCCCCTTACTCCCCCAGTGGTCGCCAACCCCCTCCCACACTAAAATTATTAAAATACAAACCTTTTTTGCCAGCCTGCATGCCAGCCTCAAATGTCATACCCAGCACCCAGACAGCAGTATGCAGGTCCCTGGAACAGTTGTTGTTGGTTGCAGTGGACTGCAGAAAGGCAGAGCCAGGCCCATCCCCCCCTACCTGTTCCACTTGTGGTGGGTAATGTTGAGCCCTCCCAAACCCCCCAAAACCCACTGTACCCATATGTAGGTGCCCCCCTTCAGCCCTTAGGGCTAGGGTAATGGTGCACACTTGTGGGCAGTGGGTTTTGGGGGGGATTTGGGGGACTCAGCACACAAGAGAAGGGTGCTATGCACCTGGAAGCTAATTTGGTTGTTTATAAAAGATGTTTGAAGTGCCCCCTAGGGTGCCTGGTTGGTGTCCTGGCATGTGAGGGGGACCATTGCACTACAAATACTGACTCCTCCCACGGCCAAATGCCTTGGATTTCGCCGGGTTTGAGATTGCCGGCAGTTTTTTCCATTATTGCGGAAAAACAAAAGTGGCGATCTCAAACCCGACGAAATCCAAGGCATTTCGCCGGCCCACACCGTATTATCGAAAAAAAAGATGGTTCGATTATTCCCCTCTATGTGTCCCTATAAAGTAAGTACATCTGTCAGACACTTGTATTGTCCCTACCCTAACCTCTTTCTTGCTTCTGTTTCTTCACCACCCTTTCTCTCCTTTCTTCTCTGCACCTTTATCCCTTCCAATTATCTCTCCTTTCTACTCACCTCTTCTCTCATCTATCTGCAATCCCCCACTTCAGCCCCCTTATCCAATCCTCAGGTCTGCAGTTATCTTCTCCTTCTCCCAGACCCCACATCAGATCCGACTAACTCCCACTCCTGCACAAATCATGGGAATTATGAACTGTTAAGTCAGTTCTTTTCACATTTACTTTAAATAATTCTGTCAGAATGCAGGAAAATTTAGTACTGAGGTACCGGTTTTTGGAACTATAAGATTTAAACATCAGGTTGATGCTATTACTGAATGGAATTCTTTACCGTTAGGTAACTATGGATGGTTGTATAAGAAACTGAAGACCTTTTGTTAATCTTACTATCCTGTTCTATCCTGCTTCTGTGCAGCTTCTTGCTTTGTAAACTACCTAGAATCTCATGTTGGGATTTGTGTGGTATATAAACTTGGCATTAGATTAGATTAGATCTGCCACCATCGGCCCTTTTCTCCCATCCTCAACCCTAGCATCAGACCCTCTACCACCCTATCAAATGCAATCATCAGTTTCCTTTTCTCTCTCTCCTTCCCTTTATCCAGCATCTCTCCTCTGTTGGCTCAGCAGCTCCCCTCTCTGTCCCCCTCAGTCCAGCATCTCCTTTTCTTAACACTCCCTCAGCAATAAAAAGAACAGTGTTGTGCTGCCAGGTCTCACATCTAAGTGCATGGCAAGTTTCCTCTCAGGTCCTGCCCACAAGGCAACAGGAAGCATGCATCCATGGCCGGTCTTAGCAATTGGGGGGCCCCTAGGAGCATGGGGCCCTGTGTGACCACCCCTGTCGCCCCTGACTAAGACTGGCCCTGTATGAGTCAGATGGATTGGGACTCAGAAGAGACTTGTCGTACACTTGAATGATTTATCATGTGGCATGGTACTGTTCTTTTCAGCACTGACGCTTTCAGAGCAACAAGGAGGAACTGGGATGGGAGAGACAGACTGCAGAGGAGGGGTAGGGGAGGTAAAGGGGGAATGATTGAGCACTGAGAGTTAGGGGAGGAGAATGACAGAGAGGCTTTCTGTTTTACAATGACTGAGGGGGCAATGGTCACACCATGCAAATGTGCCCACCCCTTCAGGAAAAAAAATGCAGAACTCAGGGATGTGAATTTGTGACTTAATGAGGAAGACAGATATGGGCATTGGCAGACTGAGTAGGGATTCGGCTACTAGGCAGCTGGTGGGGCATCTGCAAGTGTGGTTAGATGCCTGGGGAAATTGAGACAAGTTGTAGAAGAGTGGGGCAGGGCTTGGAAGGTTTACAGACTCAGAATAACCTTCCTTGCTTGACTCCAGAACAGGCAAAATTTTCTTGATAACAACAACTCACTTGTCTCATCTTCGGTCCCAAATTTATCACAGAAATCTTACTTATTTTTATTTTCAAAATATCAAAACTTATCGTGTCATAATTATTTTAAAATTCATACTTCACATATCTTAAGGCTTCTTGATTATATATTTTGGACTTGAGCCAACATGACATGTTTTGCAAAGCTGTGTCAGGGTCCATCATTGTTATTGCACAAAGCATTCCTAATTTTGGCCCCATGTTCTGTCATCGGTGAGGGTTGGTGTGTCTTATATTTACAGAACTAAACATGGGAAACAATTGACAGTTGCACAAGCTCTGCAGCATAAAATCTTTGCATAAATTTTATAGTCAGTATTTAAAAGCGAAATTGGTCTGTAATTCTGTACGAGGGTGCTGTCTCTGTTCGGCTTGGGCAGCACTATTATGTTAGCATCCAGAAAGCGTCCTGAAGAAGTAGACTCTAGCAGATGAATTGATATAGTGGAAGAGAAGGCCTTACAAAATTCCGCAGGTATGCCATCTGGGCCTGGCGCTTTACCTAAAGGTAGTTTATTAATTGCAGAAATTATTTCATCAAGGGAGATAGGTTTGCTAAGTTGCCTGATGTGATTGTCCGAGACACGTGGTAATTGTAGTGTGGGTAGAAAACGAGTTTGAGCTCCTCTGAACCCAGATGGATGCCAGCAATATCAACTGATTTTCGGATTGCCACTAGGAGAGGTTCGAGAGCCATATTGAATAGCAAGGGGTTGATGGGACAACTTGTCTGGTGCCTCTATGCAGAACGAATGAGTTAGAGATTTCACCATTAGCTACTATACGGGCTGAAGGATGGGAGTATAGCAGCTGCACCATATGAATATACGGATCAGGGAAACCAAATTGCTTAAGAACAATAAACAAATATTTCCATTCTACTCGGTCAAAGGCCTTTTCCACATCAAGGGAAACAGACAGTATGGGATAGTCTCTCGTCCACGCTCTCATTACCTCTCGCCTTGACTACTGCAACCTACTCCTCACTGGCCTCCCACTTAGCCATCTATCCCCCCTTCAATCCGTTCAGAACTCTGCTGCACGTCTTATATTCCACCTGAACCGATATACTCATATCACCCCTCTCCTCTGGTCACTTCACTGGCTTCCAATCAGATACCACATACAGTTCAAGCTTCTCCTTCTTACCTACAAATGCACTCAGTCTGCAGCCCCTCATTACCTCTCTACCCTCATTTCCCCTTACGTTCCCTCAACAGTCCTCCGTCCTCGCCTTCCTGCCACCCAGATTTTAAAATTCATCTTACCTCGGTCCCAGCAGCATGAAAGGCAAGCAGGCTTGGCTTCAGCCTTCCCTTCTCACTCAGTTCTGGTCCCGTCCTCATTTCCTGTTTCCACGACAGCGGGACCAGAGCTGAGAGAGAAGGGAAGGCTGAAGCCGAGCCTGCTCGCCTTTCACTGCTGCCAGGACTGAGGTAAGTTTTAAATTCTGGGCAGCAGGAAGGCGAGGACGGAGGACTGTTGTGGGAGAAGAGGTCAGGCTGGGGTTGGGACTGGAACTCGTAGGAGGGTGCTGAAAAGGGGCAAGTTACTGGAAATGGAGGGGAGAGAGGAGAAATCGCTGGACATGGAGGGGCGGGGATAGACGATAAATTGCTGGTCAGGGGAGAGATGAGACTTGTTGGACATTGATGGAGGGCAGGGGAGAGAGGAGAATTCGCTGGACATGGAGGAGAGGGGAGGGGAGGGGAGAGAGGAGAATTGCTGGATATGAATGGAGGAGAGGGCAGGGGAGAGAGGAGAATTGCTGGATATGAATGGAGGGTGGAGAGGGGGAAATGCACCACCTGTAAAAAAAAAAAAAAGGGAATTTCAGCACCTCCATTCATTTTGAAAAAGTTGGCTCCTATGATGGCAGCGTGATCGGAAACTGAGATTTCATGTATTTTGGCAGCTGTCAGCATAGGAATCAGATCCTTAGATCCCAGTAGGTAGTCTATTCTGGAGTATGTGCAAAAAACTCCTGCAAAGGAAAGGTTTAATTCTGACCTCTAAATCCCCACACTTCTCAACTATTCTGGAGTATGTGCACTGTGAAAGGATTGAAGGGATTCTTAGGAAAAACTGTCATAAAAGCACAGCAATGCATAATGGCCAATTGGATTACAAATAAAAGTCCGACTTTACAAGAATGGAGGTTGCGCATGATTACCCTGATGCGAATGGAAAAGATGGCAGTCCGGGATGTTTCTACAAGGACTGGAGAGAACTGGCAACAATGCTGGTGTTTATTTTTGAATACACTGACCCCGGTGGCGAGGAGCCGACTGTTGAACAGATAACTATGAAGAGCCTGAGCCACATTGGATTTAGTCAAGTTGGTTTAAGATGTCAAGGAGAAGGGGGGGGGAGGGGAGAAATAGCATGGGGAAGGGAAAGGGGGGGGCGGGGTAAGGATGTGCGGGTAAAAGGGAGAAAACGGGGGAAAAGAAGTTGGGAACCTGTTAGAAGGAACGATGTTAGCATGGTTATATTTGTGAAAAGTTTAAGTTGTAACAAATGATTTATTAATCACAGTGTTAACGTCTAATAAAAATGATTTAAACATAACTATTGGCTTTAATACTGATGCTGGAGGAATCGCTTACACCCACCTATGGGACTCATATCTGCCCCTTAGGTGGATGACGGTATAAATAGATTTTTAGAAATTGAGCAGAATCTTCTTTCTAAATTTTTAGGTGTATATTTAAATATCCCGTGGAGGTTTGTTGAATTGAGTGGAATCTTCAGTTGAATTGAGCAGAATCTTCCTAACCGGCGAAAATCCATGGGATAGCTGTTCTTCGAGTTCAGGGAACTTATTTCGCAGCTTCCTGGACCCTTTGAGGGGTAGTGGCCTCCCCTCTTTTGAGGGTTCTACCATTGGAGTGAATCATGGCCAATGGAGAAGACTCTTGGCGGCTAGTAGAGCAGAAGCCTACCCTGGGGAACAGTATTTTTAGAATAGGATACATACGTAAGCTGACACTAGGTATTTATTCACTTATACACCCACTCTTTAGGTGCATTTCTGTTTGCAGTTTTTGTCTTGCTTTCTCCTAATGTCACTTGCGGTTAAAGCGTTGAGCTTTCCGCCAATTAGTAATTTTTATTTTGGGTCCCTATGTTGGAGTACATTAGCAGATGCGTGAGTATGATTGTGTTATGTCTCTGCATGTTTTACTATCAGGATAATCATTGCATGTTTTTGTAACCTGTTAGCACATTATCATTTCTAGGTCTCCTTGTTATCCCTGAAGCTGCCTTTTGAACCACTGACCTTGTACCAGGTTCTAGGTCTGGTCAATATCTATATATATTACTACTCTAGTTCATTTTTCTATAGCAGATTACAGGTCTGAAATTTATTTGTAGACCACTTGCTCACTAGGTCCCGTTATTATACATATTGGGTGATGTTGTTCACTACCCATTATATCATATCTTCCTCTCCGCACCCAACACCAGATACTGGTGATCTGACATCTATTCAGATCTCTGGTAAGGACTTTCCGAAACAGACCTTTCTATTTTGCGGTTGATCCCCCTACGCCACCGAGTGTTCAGAAGGGCGTGGTGATCCCGCCAACTGTCCTCTTTCTCAATTGGCTTTCTGCGCTGGAGATTAAGTTGCACGAATCGTGAGTATACTTTCATTTACTGCATGTGTTACTAATAAGCTTGCTGTTGTATACTTTCATGGCCTGTTGGATTAGCTCTAATTTAAATGTTTTATTTTACCAAATTTAGGATTAAGATTTTGTCCTCATTACACAGGGACACCTCTGTATGTGGGACAATAACTGTGTATGTGTATGAGTGTGGTTTTCCTTTTCTATTCTGTCTGTGTGCTGTGACTTGTGATTGGCTACTGGAATATTTATTTTTATGTTTTTTGTTTTGAAACCCTAAACAATTCCTTAACCGTGCACAATTCCAATGATTGGTTTTGAACTACATTTAGAAATATCTCGCTTCATCTTCTAAGCTTTAAGTTTTCTACGTATCAGAATTAGATTACTGTTTTAATTTTATGTCTGTATGTTCCTGTGTGTCCTGTGATAAATGGCATAAATTAAACCAGCTAGTTATTAATGAATCATTTGTTTAGTTTTAAATTACTGCTCTAAGGTTACCCCGCGAGATTGCCTATCAACTGCAGTGGTAGTAAATCTCAAAGGAGTGTTTTTTTTTCCAGGATTGTATATTATTTCATTTAAGCAATATTTGTTTAATTTGTGACATGATATTAAATAGATTGTTGTTATTTACTTCCGGTAAATTGCTTTCACTAGAAATGCAAGCACTTTTTAGTTCTAGCAGCTATAAATAGATTAAGGGTTTTCGATAATTTATCTTTGTTAGCTCCGGTACTCACATCCGGATTCTAAATCTGGATAAGACAGATATACCGGACATACTTGTCATTCTTATTCAGGTATCATATGACAGACTTTTTAGTAAAAGAGATCCACTTACAGTTTTAATTTTATAGGTGTGCATCCGTGTATGTGTTCTTTGAAAATTGCATAATTATTCCAGATATTTACTATAAAAGGTTCTATATTATATGCCATCTAAAACACTGTTTATTTGTGACGTTGTTTAAAATAACTAGTGCTGATGTTCACTTCCTGGTTCTCTATTGGGGATGTGTTCCGTAATAATGAATTAACTGTTTTAATTTTCCTTTTCACGTCTCATCTACTACTTTCAAACTTCCTTCCCTGCCTCTTAAAGATTTATAGTTTTAAGATATATTATTGTATAGAATTCCAGCATTTTTGGTTCTCAGACCTCAAATGGCGCAGTTAAATTTCATTTCCGGATTCCATAATACTACAGTGCCTGCCTTATTACCTATGCAATAGGGTTTAGAGATTAACCCTTGCATAACATAACTAACTGGTAAATCAGAACTAAAGAAATTCAGGTTGCTATTATTTCAGAGCTATGTTCAGATAAGACTTTTTTTGCTTTACAGAAGCTGCAGTACTAGCTACTTCCTTTTTATTAAGAACCGTACTTCTGGGAAACAGATAAAGTAATAACCTTCTCCTCTTTTCCTCTCCTGAAGTATTAATTCTATGAAGACCAATTCCACCAGCATGAAGTTTTAATACGAAAACTTGAACTTACAGTTTTTGTTTGATGTATAGTCCTATTTTCAGTCACCATAATATCCAATGCTTGCAGTGAGCAGTAAACTCAAATTAGACACAGGAAGCACGGTTATTTCGTGATTTCCTTAGGACCGAATGATAGAGATTAACCCTTGTAGTTTTTATTTTCTCTTAAGTTCATTTTTACAAAAGCTTTGAACTCAGTAATTCATTATCCAGCTTATAATCGAACGAGAATAACGCCCAAGTTCCGACCTAAATCGGGAGATGGGTGTTCTTCTCACAAAAACAAATAAAGCGGTATAATCGAAAGCCGAACTTTGGACGCTTTCAACTGCACTCCGTCGCGGATGCGGACAAAGTTGACGGGGGCGTGTCGGAGGCGTGTTGAAGGCGGAACTGGGGCGTGGTTATCACCCGAACAGAGATGGGCGCCCTTCGCCGATAATGGATGCGTTTGTAGCTAGAATTTAGGGCACTTTTCCTGGACCCTGTTTTTTGACGAATAAGGCCCCCAAAAGTGCCCTAAATGACCAGATGACCCCCAGAGGGAGTCGGGGATGACCTCCCCTGACTCCCCCAGTGGTCACTAACCCCCTCCCACCACAACAAATGATGTTTCACAACTTTTTACTTTCACCCTCAAATGTCATACCCTCCTCCCAAGCAGCAGTATGCAGGTCCCTGGAGCAGTTGTTAGGGGGTGCAGTGGACGTCAGGCAGGTGGACCCAGGCCCATCCCCCCCCTACCTGTTACAATTGTGCTGCTTAATGCTACTAGTCGTCCAACCCCCCCCAAACCCCCTGTACCCACATGTAGGTGCCCCCCTTCACCCCTTAGGGCTATAGTACTGGTGTAGACTTGTGGGCAGTGGGTTTTGAGGGGGATTTGGGGGGCTCAACACCCAAGGGAAGGGTGCTATGCACCTGGGAGCTCTGTTACCTTTTTGTTTGTTTTTGTAAATGTGCCCCCTAGGGTGCCCGGTTGGTGTCCTGGCATGTGAGGGGGACCAGTGCACTATGAATCCTGGCCCCTCCCACGAACAAATGCCTTGGATGTATTCGTTTTTGAGCTGGGCGATTTCATTTTCCATTATCGGTGAAAAGCAAAAACGCCCAGCTCACACCTTGGCGAATAAACCATGGGCGTCTATTTTTTTTTTGAACATACGGTTCACTCCGCCCCTTCACGGACCCGTTCTCGGAGATAAACGCCCATGGAGATAGGCGTTTCTGTTCGATTATGCCCCTCTATGTGTTTCAGATTTTTAATAACTGGATGGGTTTTTCTGTGATTCTGTGTTATCCTTGCTACTCTTTGTTTAGAATTCAATTTACAATGTAGGCTTACAAGCTGTTCCATTTATCATACTGGTCTATATGAACATATCCTAATGGTCAATTGTGTGCATTTATTGACTTAATAAGATTTGTTATTATATCCTTGATTTTTGAATTTTACTAAAATGTTTTAAGAAATGCTGCTACTTGTCTCCTGCTTATAAAGTGGCTCCTCCTCTGTAATTTAAAATATACTCTAAATTGTAAATTGATTCCTGGGAATATATAAGCTTATTTTTAGCTATCCCTCTGAATGTGAATCTTGATATGCTCTCACGTGAGGAGGCCTCATAGAAATATATAGTTTCTACATTTCTGATATTGGCTTTTCTCTATCTCTCTAAATATCATATTTTCCTGGAGCAGACTCTGACCACAATGTTTCCTCAGACTCTGCTGACTTCCTGTGCCAGCAAAATCTAATCTACAGAGAAAAATTGTTTTCTACTTGTAACTTGTGATTTTATATATTGAGACTATGCTCCACCTATTGGTGCCCCAAGGAACTAACAATGCATTCTTTGACTTTTCTTTCTAATGGTCCTGTGCTGAGATTTGACTACTAGGCATTACTTGTATATCAGCTCTATTTATTAAGTCTTGTAGGTTGACTGAAGACTGCTAATCCCATTCCTGATCTACCGCCTCCATTCCAGTTTGGTACTTCTGCTACCACTGACCTCTGGCAAGAAAAAGAAGCGCCAACTTCTCCAATGAGAATTTTCTTTTGTCCAAATGATGTCATTAATTTAGACCTTCTTGGTTATGCTCTTAAATATTCTATTCTATTGAATATTTTTGCAGGCTGCGCATCTTTTCCAGAACCTGCATGGCACTTCACAGATGAGCTCTCTATTACAACAGACAGTGACCATGATTTCAGAAGATACTTCCATCACCTGGACTAGTTATGAGTTTTAAATTTCTGCACATTAGTCTTCTGCTTTGACTATGACTATTTCCTAAGCTACCCTTCTTTCTGAATCATCTAACTCGTAAGTCCTACAGGCCTAACCCTTGGTGGATGGTAGTCTTTGCAGGTGAAGAATTTCCAGGCCTCACATTAGTATCCACATTACTTGCCTTGTTTCATGTGCATACGTTGACTTTCCCTAGGCTTCTTCGATTTTATGCTTTATATATTTCTTAACCTGCATACATTAGTCATTTTCGTTATTGTTTTGGTACCTTTTTTTTTTTCTCTTTTGTTCCACATACTTAACTATTGTTATTTGATCATCTCTTAGTAGTAATTACCAATCTGTCTTGCCCATTGTGCAAGCCAGAAGTGGGGATACATTTTGGTAATGCCTGTTTTCTGAACATAAGAGACTTTGGCCAACCAATTCAAGGTCATCGTGGAAATCCTGCTCTGTTAAACCCTTCTGAGTTTTCAGCTCTTCCTAATTCCTCAGAGCTTCCATCCACTCCAGGTCATTCCTTAGCAAGAGATCCTCAGCATGGTACAACCATGTCAAGTTGGACAGTGTAACTCTCCCTCGACTCACTTCAAGGCGACTACACCTTGATGATCAGACCAGCTCACTAGGGATACAGAAAAGTTCCATCATCCATGAGGATACTGTCGTGCAATTCCCTGATACCCAGAACTAGAACCTCCTACAAATACCATCAAGCAAGATCAAGAGATAATTAATTTGAGATCTACAGTTGCTATTAATTGACATTATAGTCTCATATTTTGTTTTATTTCCAGTTTAGCAATAATCCTGATTGAAAAGTTCAATTTTATTTTGTTTTTTTGTTATTCTTGCCAATTTCAGAAAATTTAAAAATCCTTGGAGTAACAATCGACCGCCACCTTACACTTGAGACTCACGCGAACAACACAACAAAAAAGATGTTCTTCTCCATGTGGAAGCTGAAAAGAATAAAACCATTCTTTCCAAGATCTGTCTTCCGCAACCTGGTACAATCACTCGTATTAAGCCATCTAGATTACTGCAACTCATTATACGCAGGCTGCAAAGAACAAATAATGAGAAAACTTCAGACAGCCCAAAATACAGCAGCCAGACTCATCTTCGGAAAAGCGAAATACGAAAGCGCAACACCATTGCGCGAGAAACTACACTGGCTCCCACTCAGGGAACGTATCACCTTTAAAATATGCACGTTAGTGCACAAAATCATTCACGGTGAAGCCCCTGCATACATGTCTGACTTGGTAGACCTGCCACCTAGAAACGCCAAAAAATCATCCAGAACTTTCCTCAACCTCCACTTCCCTAAGTGCAAAGGCATAAAGTATAAAGTACTACATGCATCAACCTTCTCCTACAAGAGCACGCAACTCTGGAACGCACTGCCACGCGGCCTGAGAGCGGTCTATGAGTTGACAGACTTCCGCAAACGATTGAAGACCTATCTCTTTGACAAAACATACCGCAAGGATCAAAACATATAAATCCCATATACATCATAACAATGCCTCAAGATATTACCCCATGTACTCCACTTCCCCGTACTCTCCCCCATTCAACAATCTACCCACAGATAAAAAATGTCTACCCCATCGCCCTCTTGCTATTACTCGATCAGCGTAGTAATTCCCCAACGTCATATCCTTAAGCTTCTACGCCCCAAAGGTGATTGATCTGACTCTGTCTTCCTTAACTATTCACAATGTAAACCATAATCGTAATGTAACTAATTGTACTTCCATCATTTACAATGTATTGTAAGCCACACTGAGCCCGCAAATAGGTGGGAAAATGTGGGATACAAATGCAACTAAATAAATAAAATAAAAATTCCCTTTCTAGCTAATGACACACTCTCTATTATGAATGGACAGTCAGAATTGGACTATAATTGTCTTTATTTTCTCTTGTTGTACTGGTTTTGAAACTCTTTTCTGCCATTTCTGTTTATGTAATTTAAATTGAAGTTGATATTGCTCAGACACAGGGGTAACATCAAACCCTAATACTGGCTAAGATATCATAATGTAGGTGTAAACCCTGTTAGTATCAACCAGTTATGCAATTGTTTAACTTTGGTGTAGGCTTACTTAAGCTGCATGTTTTTCTGTAGGTTTGACTAAGCTCCAAGTGGGGTAACGGATATATAAAATGCTTCCAGGTCATTATGCATATGTCAAGATCCATGCATGACCTTTGTTAATATAAATTTTCCTAGGATTGACCATTTTTGCTGTATGAGGCAACCTCATACTTGCTATCCACTTTTTAGTGCTCATGATTGGATGCCAATGATGAGTAATAGTAAGGTCCAGGAATTCCGACCTGTTTAAGGATTCTGAATACCTACAACCTAAAACAGCCTGCAATCAGAGTACTAACCATATATTTGTTGAGCCCATAACAATGCTTAATCAAAACCACTATTCCTTCCCAAGACCACTGAGATAGATACATTACATTATCTCCCCATGCACTATGCAACAGATACAATAGAAGCCATAGAAAGACCTGAAAGTGTTTATTAGTATGATCCACCTGAAATTGCTATTACCCACATACCTATACTTCATGGGATTTTCTAGATGAACTCATGGATTTGTCCCATTCATAAAACATTTCTCACTACAGGTTTGAGTAAGTCTCAAGAGAGGTGACATCATGATTAAGGCCCAAAGGATTGGGTAATATAAAGGGAATTCCATAAGCCCCAAATAATATATCACCTGGGAATGAAGTTTCCTATCTTGCACCATACCTTCTAGCAATTTGTAAGACCAAAACTCGCCCTATCGTTTGATAGCTTGCCACCTTCTGGAATGGATGATGACAAGCTTGATGAGCTTTGTGTCACCCCTCCCCAGATGGGGTGACAAGTGGGGAATGTATAATTATGGTACAGCCAGAGACCCCCCCACTGGAATGGTGGCGGGCCCAGTCATAGAGCTCAGGCCATTACAGACCTTGGCTGAGTCAGAAATCTGATGGCTGACATAACTGGGAGCTTACTGGAAAAGTATGGCCTAGTTTGTAGCCCGGATTGAGGCCTAAATAAGCTAAATTAGGAAAAGTTAGGTCAATAGATATGGAAACAAAATGAAGGATTTCAGCAGAAAATGGAAGCCGTATCTGTTACAAAGTGGAATTTTCTCTAATGTAAGTTAGAAAAACAAGTTGAGAAATGAGACTTTCCTGTGAGCAGGATTGTGGTCAGCCATGGTGTGAGAAAGGAAAGGTGTAGCTGGATGCAGGGTCTTGCTTAAGATTTGTGGTCAAGCGAGCTAAAGACAAAACCATGTTAGCAAGATAGAAGCTACTCATTAGCATGAGCCAATCAGTGACAACCATGATATTAGCATAGATCCAATCAGGTATATCTATTGTCATATTATCCATATCCTGAGGGCACCTATAAAAATCAGAGTATTTCCTGGTTTAAGTTAGAGAGAAGGGTTGGCACTCTCTCTCTCCAAGGGAAACCAATGTGTCCAGCAGAATTGACAAATTACCTAATTGCTTTCCCTTGTAAAACCTCTAATTGGTAAAAGAAATTATAAAAGATTAGGAACTAATTAACACCTGTTTGCAGCTGGATTATTATATTCCTATAACTAATTGATTGTACGTGCCTGTTGTCAATCACTGATTTGACTTGTATCTTGGCAAATAAACTCCTCATTCCAAATGATGTTCTATGGGCTTCACTTAATGATGAAAGGCTGTAAGTATAAATGCTTTTGCTGTATCAGGCTATCTTTCGCTGCATTGTATAACTTGTAATCTAAATCCAGTTTGTCATAAGGCTGGTATCTTTTCCTTAGACCTAACATCTCTCTTAGTGGCAATTCCTTTTAGAACTTCTCAACTCCTTGATTACCCCAGTACTAGTGCTATTTAGAGATGGAGTCAGATTTAAGGTCACTCCAGCCTTCTTGGGGGTCTCTGGACCCCTAAATTTAGAACAGTTCTTACGTATTGAACTACTTATTCATTATATATTGCAGCCTTTCTGGAAGATGCTTGTATAAATTTGCACCGCTATTTGCTCATTTGTAATATTATTAACTTACTGGATTGATCTTGTTCTGGGTATAATAATAATAACATTATTTGAAATTTTTGAGCATATAGCTTTGATCAATTAACTGACACATTTTAGTAGAAGTTTCTCAAAACATGCAACATATAATTGTCCATGTGAGAAGCAATCCGTGTGTAGATGTAAATGGGTGAATTCTAAGGATTGGCCCTGAGCTTTGTTGATGGTGATTGCAAACGCCAATCGAATTTGGAATTGCAATCTGTTAAATTGAAATGGCATATCTGTTGGAATCATAGGAATACGAGGAATGAGCAAATCAAAAGAAAAAAAGCAGATCAAAAAAGACAAAAAAATAGAACAGGAGGGTAACAGAAGAAGTGGGTTATTACAAGTTACCCGACGTGGCCACTTTTCACCCTCAGGCTGTGTCAGGGGTAAAAAACCTACAAAATAAAAAGACATAGTGAATAAAACATAAACATCACATTGTATATTTGATAATAAAACATATCTAAAAGCACTATCACATCATATAAAATAAAAACAGATCAAATCTAAAAACATAATACAATAAAATATATCAAATCAATATCAGTTAAAAACATTCAGATTAAATATGCATGCAATAAAATTATAATTTTAATACAAGACATGATATCAACAAAAAATAATAATATCAACACTAAATGTATATCAACAGAACTGCATATGACAGATAGGTGGAGATATACAACACTAACATAACTGAATGACCGTACATACTAAATATCACCTACCTAATAGGGGTAAAAAGCAAAGTGAACCCCTAAAAGTGGTCATACAACCACCTAGAAAATACAAAATAAATAAATAAAATCTCACAACGCTTGGCTTCAATTGCCATCTTTTATGCACATTTCAGGAAATCTAGACTGCCCCAATTTGACTGCCCCCACTTGTTAGCCCTCTGCATCTGAAATTCTCACTTTATGGTCAAAAATGAGGTCCAGACCCCATGGTCCACCTAAGAAATCCCTAGAGATGTCATCCACCAAAAATAATTTTCTAAAATGTATCTGTGGAACCCTAGCAAAACAAAATCCAAAAATCTCATAGAAAAATAAAAAACCCAAAACATCTCTTACCTGGCTCCCAATATGCTTTGGTGCAGATGACCCTCTTCAATTTCCAAGGAACTCCGGCTTCAACTTGGGTTTACTTCAGCTCCAAAGCCCCACTGAGCATGTGCTAAATTGTTCACATGCTCATCTCCCCAGCCCTAGCAAAAACCAGAACCAAGACCTTCCATTTTCCTGCTAGACTACCTTCCCTGTTAGACTTGCGGAGAAAACTGTGAGCCCTCCAAAACCCACCAAGTACTATTGTACCCACATAGAGGTGACACTTGCAGGCATAAGGGCTATTATAGTTATGTTCAGTTAGGTACAGTAGGGTTTTGGTGCATTTTAAAGGGCTCACCACATAATATAAAGGGGTAATGGTGAGATGTGTACCTGGGACAATATTTGTGACGTCCACTGCTGTGCTGGGATGTGACTTTTTTGTGTGTTTTTCTGTTTAGATTTTTTTTCTACATTTGCCACATCAGTAGCATGTTTATAGATGACCCATTTTGAACAAACACGGGTCGATGAAAATCATTGGTCATCTTACATTTACTCATGGTATTGATATATCGATGACATATTTGTATGATGGAAAGGTGATGAACAGAGCCTCCATGAGTTCTATCAATGGTTGAACCACCAGGATGTACATATAAAATTCACCATGCAATAGTCACAGCAACACATTGCTTTTTGAAATGTATTGGTGGGACTAGACAAAGAAACATATTCTACAGAAGTCCATATTAAGAAGACAGATCGCAATTCATTTCTACCCTATCAAAGCCATCAAATGACATTTACCCTCCTCACAATATTTAAGGTATCAGAGAATATGTACCAAAGTACTCAAGAAAAATGTCAGGAAGTATTTTTTCACGGAGAGAGTGGTGGATGCTTGGAATGCCCTCCCGCGGGAGGTGGTGGAGATGAAAACGGTAACGGAATTCAAGTGGAGGAGTGGGCTAGTGGTTAGGGTGGTGGACTTTGGTCCTGGGGAACTGAGGAACTGAGTTCGATTCCCACTATTGGAGATTCTACATGGAATGTTGCTACTATTGGAGATTCTATACGGAATGTTGCTACTATTGAGAATCTATTGCTACTATTGGAGATTCTACATGGAATGTTGCTACTATTGGAGATTCTACATGGAATGTTGCTATTCCACTAGCAACATTCCATGTAGAAGGCTGCGCAGGCTTCTGTTTCTGTGAGTCTGACGTCCTGCACGTACGTGCAGGACGTCAGACTCACAGAAGCAGACGCCTGCACGGCCACATTGGTGATCTGCAAGGGCCGACTTCTACATGGAATGTTGCTAGTGGAATAGCAACATTCCATGTAGAATCTCAAATAGTAGCAACAGTGGAGGAGTGGCCTAGTGGTTAGGGTGGTGGACGCTGGTCCTGGGGAACTGAGGAACTGAGTTGGATTCCCACTTCAGGCACAGGCAGCTCCTTGTGACTCTGGGCAAGTCACTTAACCCTCCATTGCCCCAGGTACAAATAAGTACCTGTATACAATATGTAAGCCGCATTGAGCCTGCCATGAGTGGGAAAGCGTGGGGTACAAATGTAACAAAAATAAAAATAAAATAAACATGCATGGGATAAACATAAAGGAATCCTGTTCAGAAGGAATGGATCCTCAGGAGCTTAGCGGAGATGGCATAGCAGAGCCGGTGGGGAGAGGCGGGGCTGGTAGTTAGGAGGCGGGGCTAGTGTTGGGCCCTGAAAAAGACAGATACAAATCAAGGTAAGGTATTGTTTGCGCCTGTTCCTGTGGCCAGCGGAGTCCAATCAGGCCAGCAGTACTACGCAGACAACTCCTCTCAACTGTTATCTTTTTAGAAACTGGACAGCTGGATTAAAGACCATTTGCACTACAACAAATAAAAACAAAAGGAGGTTTATTCTTTATCCAAAAGATAGAAAACAGAGAGTAGGGTTAAATGGTCAGTATTCTCAATAGAGAAGGGAAGATAGAGGGGTTCCCCAGGGGTCTGTGCTGAGACCGCTGCTTTTTAATATAATTGTAAATGATCTAGAGATGGGAGTAATTGGTGAGTTAGTTAAATTTGCTGACAGCACAAAGTTATTCAAAGTTGTTAAATTGTGAAAGGATTGTGAAAACTTACAAGAGGACCTTATGAGACTGGGAAACTGGGCGTCTAAATGGCAGATGACATTTAATATGAGCAAGTCCAAAGTGATGCATGTGGGACAGAGGAACCTGAATTATAGCTACATAATACAAGATTCCACGTTAGGAGTCACCGACAGGGAACGGGATCTAGGTGTCGGCATTGATGATACGTTGAAACCCTCTGCTCAGTGTGCAGCGGTGGGTAAGAAAGCAAATAGAATGTTAGGTATTATTAGAAAAGGAATGGAAAACAAAAATGAGGATGTTAAATGCCTTTATATCGCTTCATGGCATGACGGCACCTGGAATATTGTGTTAAAAATCCACTGCTTATTTCTCAGGTAAGCAGCATAATATGTATTGTGCTTTTTGGGGATCTTGCCAGGTACTTGTGACCTGGATTGGCCACTGTTAGAAACAGGATGCTGGGCTTGATGGACCTTCGGTCTGTCCCAGTAAGGTAACACTTATATACTTATGTAAGAATGCGCCGCAGCCAGCGCAGAAAAGATGTCACCCTTGGCTATGGTGAGAAGCTTCTATTCAGAGAACAGAGAGAGTGAGAGAGAGAGACACCGATGACTCCCAGATCTACCTCTCCACACCAGAAATCTCAGCCGAAATCCAGGCCAAAGTATCAGCCATCTGAAACTAAACATGACCAAGACTGAGCTTCTTATCTTTCCCCCTAAACCAACCTCTCCTCCTCCCCCATTCTCTATTTCTGTGGATAACACTCTCATCCTTCCTGTCTCATCAGCTCCTAACCTTGGGGTCATCTTCGACTCCTTCCTCTCCTTCTCTGCACATATTCAGCAGACTGCTAAAACCTGTCATTTCTTTCTCTATAATATCAGCAAAATTCGCCCTTTCCTTTCTGAGCACACTACCAGAACCCTCATCCACACTCTTATCACCTCTCGCTTAGACTATTGCAACTTGCTTCTCACAGGTCTCCCACTTAGCCATCTCTCTCCTCTTCAATCTGTTCAAAATTCTGCTGCACGACTAATATTCCGCAAGAGTTGTTATGCTCATATTAGCCCTCTCCTCAAGTCACTTCACTGGCTTCCTATCCGTTTCTGCATACAGTTCAAACTCCTCTTATTGACCTATAAGTGCATTCACTCTGCAGCTCCTCAGTACCTCTCCACTCTCATCTCTCCCTACATTCCTCCCCGGGAACTCCGTTCACTGGGTAAATCTCTCTTATCTGCACCCTTCTGCTCCACTGCTAACTCCAGACTCCGTTTCTTTTATCTTGCTACACCATATGCCTGGAATAGACTTCCTGAGCCGGTACATCAAGCTCCATCTCTGGCCGTCTTCAAATCTAAGCTAAAAACCCACCTTTTTGATGCTGCTTTTAATGCCTAACCCTTATTCACTTTGTTCAGAACCCTTATTTTATCATCCTCACTTTAATATTCCCTTATCCCTTATTTGTCCTGTTTGTCTGTCCTAATTAGATTGTAAGCTCTGTGGAGCAGGGACTGTCTCTTCATGTTCAAGTGTACAGCGCTGCGTACGTCTAGTAGCGCTATAGAAATGATAAGTAGTGGTAGTAGTTTATTGTGAAAATAAAAGTAATGGTATGCATGGGTTAAACTGGATCCTTTATTGTTTTGAAGTTTAACATTATTTGAATTAATATCTTGACAGGGCTGTTTATCATTTTCTGAAATAATGAGAAATGTGTTTATTTATTCCAAGTATATACGAGTCATTCATCTATGTGACTCAATGTTTTCCTACGTTATTTGTTTTAATATTAGTATTTGTACAGAATGCAAAACCAGCATCTACTGTTTACTTTTCCTCTCTTAAATCTTCCTCAGATCCATCTTTCTCCGTAAGTAAGCAAGGCAAATCAAACACACCTGGGTGATGTCACCACCGCATTGGTGCCAGACTGTCACACTCTTACAGTTTTAAGATTTTTTTCTATGTAGTTCATCTGCAATGCGTCTGTTCTGCTCTCTCTCCTGACAGTCTCTGTCTACTCAGGACAAATCAAACTCGGGTATACATATGAAGTATCACATACCATGTAAATGAGTTTATATTGTCAGGTCTTTATCTGCTGTCTTTTACTACGTTACCATGAGGGGCATTTTCAAAAGGGGCATCCACGTTTTCATGAAGATGTCCTCACACAACGTCCCCATCCAGGGGCGGGAAAACCCGTATTTCGAAACAAGATGGACGTACATCTTTCGTTTCGAAAATACCGTCAGGGACGTCCAAATCCTTAAATTTGGTCGTCCCTAGACTCGGCCGTTTCTGATTTTTGGCGATAATGGAAACCAAGGACATCCATCTCAGAAACGACCAAATCCAAGCCATTTGGTCATGGGAGGAGCCAGCATTTCTAGTGCACTGGTCCCCCTGACATGCTAGGACACCAACCGGGCACCCTAGGGGGCACTGCAGTGGACTTCATAAAATGCTCCCAGGTACATAGCTCCCTTACCATGTGTGCTGAGACCCCCAAAACCCACTACCCACAACTGTACACCACTACAATAACCCTTACAGGTGAAGGGGGCACCTAGATATGGGTACAGAGAGTTTGCGGTGGGTTTTGGAGGGTTTGTCTGTCCTAACTAGATTGTAAGCTCTGTCGAGCAGGGACTGTCTCTTCATGTTCAGGTGTACAGCGCTGCATATGTCTAGTAGTGCTATAGAAATGATGAGTAGTAGTTGGCTCACTGTTTCCTCCACAAACGTAACAGGTGGGTGGGGGGATGGGGCTGGGTCTGCCTGTCTGAAGTGCACTCACCCATTAAAACTGATCCAAGAACCTGCATACTGCTATGATGGACCTGAGTATGACATCTAAGGCTGGCATAGAGGCTGGCACAAAATATTTTACAGATGTTTTTTGAGGGTGGGAGGGGGTTAGTCACACAACCTTCTAACAAGTCATCCATGTATTGCATTTTGTAGAATTCTGCAGGCCTAAGACAAGATGCATGCACTAGCGGTAATTCCGAGTTTCGCCTGCGTCCAATCCTGTGGAAGAAAATATTTTTCTACTTTCTACCCCGGGTGCATTCTCGGCATTAATCGGCACTGCGGCCACTTTGGTTACCGCAGGGGAACATGTGAGCCCTTACCGCTAAGTCCCAATTTCAGACCCTTCAAAAATGTTGTTTTTTCCCAGCCGAGGTAAAAGGTGGCACAGCGTGTGCACAAAAGACACGCCCACACTACTGCAGGCCACTTTTTATCTCATCTTTGTAAAAGGACCCCCTTAATCCTCTGTTGCCTGAGCCATCAACTTAGGCTCCTGGCTACCAAGTCAAAGTGTTGTGGTATTTTAGCAAATAAAAATTTACTTCAGGATTTGATACGCTGCAGTAGGGGCTCTGGTGCTGACAGTTTGGGAGAAGCAACCAGGCATCATCATGGTATTATTGTTATAAAGCAACCAGGCATCACCCCCAGTCCCCACTAGACCCTCAGCCAAACAGCTGCATGCAGGAGGAAAGATGTGTAATGTTCAGGGGATAAATGGAGGTCCGGGAGAAGTCCAGCCTGGAAGGGTTCTACAGTTCTGGTTAAAATATTATTCTGTAAGTTCTGGGCACAGTCATCTCCTGTACTGTCCAAAAACCAGTAGCACACGTGATGTCCTAGAGAGAGAGAGCAATTTATTCCTGATATTCTTTCCTCAAGAATATTTTCATGTCCTCTGATAATGAGGTCATAATCTTATTATGTCTATCAATCTTCTGGTTTCTTCCCCCAATGAGGGTGGAGTGACTTCCAGTATATATAGAGCATGGATTGTAGATCTCCAGATCAGAGCGAGAGAGAGAGAGAGAGAGATAGAGAGAGAGAGAGAGAGAGAGAGAGAGAGAGAGCGAGAGCGAGACTTCAACAGCAAGATCATGGACGGAGCTGTCACTTTTCTGCTGATCACTCTGGCACTTTCCAGCATTCCAGGTACAGTCACCTCTTAAAAGGGGACAACTCTGATATAGCTTCTGGGTCACTGCCCCCTCCTCCATCTACCCCTCTTCCCCTATCAGCATAACCAGCCAAATTAATGAATAAATCAAACTAAATTACCTATAAAGATATTATAAAGCACTGGTCCCGGTATAGACTCCTGAGGTACTCCACTTTTTACTCTCCTCCATTGAAAGGATGATTTAACCCTACTCTCTGCTTTCTATCTTTTGCCAATTTCCAATCCTCTTACCCACGAAGTTTTCATTTCCTCTGTAGCTGCTCATGAGAAACTTTGTCAGATCTTTCCTATGTAAGCATTTAGCTCACACTGTTTTCTAAGATGAGTTATATTCAGATGGAGCAAGTATTCCCCTGTGCCTAAGGGGCTCACAATCTAACCCCCCCCCCCCCTCCATTTACAAAGCCCGGGAGGCCATTCCATGCTTCCCACCACTCTTTCCATGAAAGACTATTTTCTTAGATTCCTCCTAAGCCTATTTCCTCTTAACTTTATCCTATTCCCTCTCATTCAGAGGTTTCCTTCATTTGAAAAAGACTCACCTCCTGTACGTTAAGGTCACTGAGGTATTTAAATGTCTCTGTCATATCCCCTTTCTCCCACCACTAACTTACAGAAGAAACACAACCTAGGAACACTCAACAACGTAAATATTGCAGTTGGCAGTAGAACATCAATCCATCTAGCTGGATTAGAACAGATCAATCCTACCCAGACATTGATGCTAACAGAATACACATGCTCAGGTAGACTCTCAAGTACAGAATAAGTACCACAAACTCCCCCCCCCCCCCCCCCGTTTACTGAGCCACGTGGCAATTCTGATACAACCCATTCAAAGGGAATGGACTGTGTCATCATTAGCGTACGGCAGCTGCTAGCATGGCTTAGTAAACAAGGGGGGGTGGGGTAAAATTAGAAATATGTAGAGAAACATTAAACTGAACCCCCAAGAAACAAGAGTTTTCATACAGTGCAACACCAGAGAAAAAAAGGCAATCCAAGTGGGGGGGGGGGGGGGGGGATCCAGGAGTTATGTAACCACCCGCCATCTAGCATCTTCTCCCTCTCTGTTCTCTCTCCTCTCCACCTGCCTTCCAGCATCCCCTTTCTCTCTCCCCTACCCCGCCATCCAGTCTTTCCTCTGTCTTTCTTCCCTGTCCCATCATCCAGCATTGCCTCTGTCTTTGTCTAAACCCGTAATACAGCATTCCCCCATCTCTCTTTCTTCCCACCTCCCCATGTACCACTGAGCATTGTCCTTATCGCTTTCTCTCTCTCTCATGTCCAGCATTGCTCTCTGTCTCTCTCTGTCTCTCTTTCCCTCTCTGCCCTTCCACACAGTATTGCCTCTCTCTCCCGTTCAGCATCTCCTCTGTCTCTCCTAATCCCCCTTCCAGCATTGCGTGTCTTTCATTCTCCCCCTAGCATGCAGCACTATCCTGACTCTACTCCCTGCACCATTTAGCTTTTCCCTTGCCTTTCTTCCATCCAGCCTTGCTCCTATTTCTCTCTCTGTCCCCCCACCCACCCACCATGCAGTAGTACTTAAGAACATAAGAGTTCCCATACTGGGTCAAACCAATGGTCCATCTAGTCCAGTATCGAGTTTCGAACAGTCACAAGTACCTGCAGAAACCCAAACAATGGCAACATTCCATGCTACCAATCCCATGACAAGCTGTTGCTTCCCCCATATCTGTCTCAATAGCAGACTATGGACTTTTCCTCCAGGAACTAGTTCAAACCTTTTTAAACCCAGGTACGCTAACCACCGTTGCTACATCCTCCGACAAAGAGTTCCCAGAGCTTAACTATTTGTTGAGTGAAAAAATATTTCCTCTATTTGTTTTAAAAGTATTTCCATGTAACTTCATTGAGTGTCCCCTAGTCTTTGTACTTTTGGAACGACCAAACAAATCGATTCAGTTCTACTCATTCTACGCCACTCAGAATTTTACAGACCTCAATCAAAAGTCCCCTCATCCACCTCTTTTCCAAGCTGAAGAACCCTACCCTCTTTAGCCTTTCCTCATATGAGAACAGTTCCATCCCCTTTATCATTTTGGTCGCTCTTCTCGGAACCTTCTCTAATTCCACTTTATCTTTATGAGATACGGTGACTAGAACGAAACGCAATACTCAAGGTGCGGTCACAACATGGAGCGATACAAAGGCATTATAGTATTTTTCGGTCTTATTCACCATCTCTTTCCTAATAATTCCTAGCATCCACTTTGCTTTTTTGGCCGCCGACACATACTGAGAGAAGATTTAGCAAATGATCTCTCCCCCCATTTAGTATTGCCTCTGTGGTCTCTCTGTCTCTCTCCTTTCCCCCCCCCCTCCCATGTAGTCTTACCCAGTTTCTCTCCCTCACCATGCATCCCCTATTACCCATTTTCTTTCTCTGTTCCCTTCCATGTACTGACGTCAAGCAGCATAATTTTCCTTCCTCCTTCCTCTTGCAGCTCTGCCAGGCCGCACTAATAACCCAAAGAGAAATGCAGGATCGCAGGTTTCTGCTTGCTGCTAATGACTGTTTCCTGTGCCAACCCCCGGAAGTTTACATGAGAGGAGGCAGGACCAGCACAGGAAACAGTAGCAGCAGGCAGAGACCTGTGGTCCTCCTACGTGTCTTGTTGGGTTATTGCCGGCAAGGCTGCAAGGGGAGGAAAGGAGGAAAATTGTGCTGCTTGACGTGAGTACATGGAAGGGGACAGAGAAAAAAAACGGGTAATATGGGATGGGTGGGGAGGGAGGGAGAGAGAAATGGGTAAAAATGAATGGGAGGAGAGAGAGCCAGTGGATGCATGGATGCTGGGAGAGTGGGGGCCTGAGCCAAGAATTGGGGGGCCTGTGTCCCCAAGACCCCCCCCCCCTCCACACACACACACACATATCTATCTATAAGTCAGGAGCATATACTGTTTTATAGAATTGTTTGGGTGATTTCTCTTTGGGGTCATAGATAGCCTGCCCCAATTTGATTGACTGCATATTTTGTCCTTTAGATTGTAAGCTCCTTTGAGCAGGGACTGTCCTTCTTTGTTAAATTGTACAGCACTGCGTAACCCTAGTAGCTCTTTAGAAATGTTAAGTAGTAGTAGTAGTAGGGTGATTTCTCTAGTTGGGTGTGTAGGGAGTGGACTAGTAGTTAGTGTAGCAGCCTCAGAACCTGGGTGATGGGATTCAATTCCCACTGCAGCTCCTTGTGACTCTGGGCAAGTTACATAGCCCTCATCACCCCAGATGTACAATAAGTACCTGTATATAATACGTAAACTTCTTTAATTGTAACCACAGAAAGGCAGTATATCAAGCCCCCTCCCCTTTCCCATTCTTGAAGGTCACTACAAGATCAGTGATTTTTCTGAAAGATGAATCGATATTGAGTGAGTTCTCTATGAGGTCAGTAGATAGTGGGTGATTTCTCTTGAAGGTCACTACATCATCAGTGATCTCTTTCGAAGATGAGTCAGTACTGGGTGATTTATCTGAAAGGTCAGGTATTTATCTTTAGTACTGTGGAAGGAAGGAAAGGATGGATGAAACAATATTTTAGCAAGAGGGGTGGAGACTGTCAGTGCTGAATATTCCATTCTTATTCAAACAGATGGTGATATGTTAAATATCCATCATTCTTACCCATGTTTTCTTCTTTTTCAGTTTTGACATTCCAAGTGTCTCTGCTAAAAAACCCACGGTAAATATAAATTTAGTTACCTCTCCCCGACAACATTCCTGACACCAAATCTCCACAACCTGAACTCAAATCATTATCCGATCCACACCCCCATATTTTCCTGGTGGATTGTCAGAGGACGGGGTAGTAACCGCAATCCCCCAATTTTTACACTTTTGGTCATACGTTTGATGGCTGTAAAGCAAGAACAGCTCCACCTATCTAATCTGTTCGACCATATTGGCAGAATCATTTCAAAATATCCCCTACCTCCACTAGAACAGGGCTCGCTAGGCCCAGTCTAGGAACAATCCTCTTGAAATTTGGTCACATACTCTTCCCATTACCATCTCACTTTTACAGTATTCAAAAAGCTGAGTCTCTGAATTTAGATTTTAAGGGGTTTTTTTAAAAAGCGGCAGTAAGCCCAACACGGCTTACCACATGCTAAATCTGAACTACTGTTAGTCCAAGTGGCTGGTGACGTTAGTTCCAAGTCTAGTGAGCGCCATTTCCCGCGTTCTGGAAAATTTTAATTTTTTTCTAGTGTGGTGGAAACACAGTGTAATCAGGCAGTGCTATTTTCCTTGCTAAATTTTACTGTTTATAGATTTCTGATGAAATTTATTTATTTGTTACATTTTTATCCACCAATTTTCTCCCCTATTTGCAGGCTCATGTGGCTTACACAGTAACCGGTAATGGCGTTCGCGCAGTTCCGGTAATGAACAAATACAAGGTGTTAATTGTGGTAGAATAAGGTTCATGTATGTAGCATATAGGGGAACTTGGGGAGGAAGCGGGAAGTTAGGGTGTGTCCATTACGATCTTTGGTTTTGTTGTGTTGCAGGTACTCAGGCTTTTATGTTGGGTTAGTGGGATATGCCTTCCTGAACAGGTTTGTTTTTAGTGGTCGTAACGTTGTTTTTACTATTTTTGGCAATTGCGTTCCATACTTGTGCGCTTAAATAAGAAAAGCTGGATGCGTATGTTGATTTGTATTTGAGTCCTTGCTGCTTGGGTAGTGAAGATTTAAATATGTTTGTGCTGATCTTGTTGTGATTCTGGTTGGCAGGTCTATGAGGTCTGTCATGTATCCAGGGGCTTCGCCGTAGATGATTTTGTGAACCAGGGTGCAGATTTTGAAAGCAATACGTTCTTTGATTGGGAGCCAGTGCAGTTTTTCCAAATATAAGCCTGGCTGCTATGTTTTGAGAGGTCTGAAGTTTTCTTTATAATTTGTTCTTTGCAACCCGCATAGATTCCGTTGCATGGCTTAGTACCATTGATTGGATCAAGTTGCAGAATGTTTCCCTCGGGAAGAATGGTTTCACCCGTTTAAGTTTCCACATTGAGTGAAACATTTCTTTATGGTAGATTTTACTTAGTTCTCTAGTGAGAGATTCCGGTCGATTGTTACTCCGAGAATTTTCAGGCTGTCTGCGATAGGAAGGGTATAACCTGGGGTGTTTATGTTTGTGAGTTTATATGTGTTGTATTGGGATGAGATGATGAGACCTAGAGATGAAAAATCAGTGCCAAGCTCATAACTTCTTTCCCTAAATCCTCCTGGTTGACACTCACTTTTTTTACTCCTAAATGTAAGGGGGGGGGGGGGGGGGGAGAAAAAGGGAATAGGACTTGATATACTGCCTTTCTGCGGTTTTTTGCAACTACATTGAAAATGGTTTACACAGTATATACAGGTATTATTTGTATCTGGGGCAATGGAGGGTTAAGTGACTTAGCCAGAGTCACAAGGAGCTGCAGAGGGAATTGACCCAGTTCCCCAGGATCAAAGTCCACTGCACTAACTACTAGGGTACTCCTCCACTAGCAGCAATTCATGTAGAATCTCAAATAGCAGCAACAGAATCTCAATAGTAGCAACATTCCCTGCAGAATCTCTAATAGTAGCAACATTCCATGGAGAATCTCAAATAGTAGCAACAGAATCTCAAATAGCAACATTCCCTGTAGAATCTCAAATAGTACCAACATTCTATGGAGAATCTCAAATAGTAGCAACATTCCTGTAGAATCTCAAATAGTAGCAACACAATCTCAAATAGCAGCAACATTCCCTGTAGAATCTCAATAGTAGCAAAAGAATCTCAAATAGTAGTAACAGAATCTCAAATAGCAAACAACATTCCCTGTAGAATCTCAAATAGTAGGCAACGAATCTCAAATAGTAGCAACATTCCCTGTAGAATCTCAAATAGTAGCACCATAATCTCAAATAGCAGCAACATTCCCTGTAGAATCTCAAATAGTAGCAAAAGAATCTCAAATAGTAGCAACGGAATCTCAAATAGTAGCAACAGAATCTCAAATAGTAACACATTCCCTGTAGAATCTCAAATAGTAGCAACAGAATCTCAAATAGTAGCAACATTCCCTGTAGAATCTCAAATTAGCAGCAACAGAATCTCAAATAGTAGCAACATTCCCTGCAGAATCTCTAATAGTAGCAACATTCCATGGAGAATCTCAAATAGTAGCAACAGAATCTCAATAGCAACATTCCCTGTAGAATCTCAAATAGTACCAACATTCTATGGAGAATCTCAAATAGTAGCAACATTCCTGTAGAATCTCAAATAGTAGCAACACAATCTCAAATAGCAGCAACATTCCCTGTAGAATCTCAAATAGTAGCAAAAGAATCTCAAATAGTAGTAACAGAATCTCAAATAGCAACAACATTCCCTGTAGAATCTCAAATAGTAGCAACATAATCTCAAATAGCAGCAACATTCCCTGTAGAATCTCAAATAGTAGCAAAAGAATCTCAAATAGTAGCAACGGAATCTCAAATAGTAGCAACAGAATCTCAAATAGTAACAACATTCCTTGTAGAATCTCAAATAGTAGCAACAGAATCTCAATAGTAGCAACATTCCCTGTAGAATCTCAAATAGCAGCAACAGAATCTCAAATAGTAGCAACATTCCCTGCAGAAATCTCTAATAGTAGCAACATTCCATGGAGAATCTCAAATAGTAGCAACAGAATCTCAAATAGCACATTCCCTGTAGAATCTCAAATAGTAACCAACATTCTATGGAGAATCTCAAATAGTACATAAAGTACATAAGTACATAAGTAGTGGCCATACTGGGAAAGACCAAAGGTCCATCTAGCCCAGCATCCTGTCACCGACAGTGGCCAATCCATGTCAAGGGCACCTGGCACGCTCCCTAAAACGTAAAAACATTCCAGACAAGTTATACCTAAAAATGCGGAATTTTTCCAAGTCCATTTAATGGCGGTCTATGGACTTGTCCTTTAGGAATCTATCTAACCCCTTTTTAAACTCCGTCAAGCTAACCGCCCATACCACGTTCTCCGGCAACGAATTCCAGAGTCTAATTACACGTTGGGTGAAGAAAAATTTTCTCCGATTCGTTTTAAATTTACCACACTGTAGCTTCAACTCATGCCCTCTAGTCCTAGTATTTTTGGATAGCGTGAACAGTCGCTTCACATCCACCCGATCCATTCCACTCATTATTTTATACACTTCTATCATATCTCCCCTCAGCCGTCTCTTCTCCAAGCTGAAAAGCCCTAGCCTTCTCAGCCTCTCTTCATAGGAAAGTCGTCCCATCCCCACTATCATTTTCGTCGCCCTTCGCTGTACCTTTTCCAATTCTACTATATCTTTTTTGAGATACGGAGACCAGTACTGAACACAATACTCCAGGTGCGGTCGCACCATGGAGCGATACAAACGGCATTATAACATCCGCACACCTGGACTCCATACCCTTCCTAATAACACCCAACATTCTATTCGCTTTCCTAGCCGCAGCAGCACACTGAGCAGAAGGTTTCAGCGTATCATCGACGACGACACCCAGATCCCTTTCTTGATCCGTAACTCCTAACGTGGAACCTTGCAAGACGTAGCTATAATTCGGGTTCCTCTTACCCACATGCATCACTTTGCACTTGTCAACATTGAACTTCATCTGCCACTTGCACGCCCATTCTCCCAGTCTCGCAAGGTCCTCCTGTAATCGTTCACATTCCTCCTGCGACTTGACGACCCTGAATAATTTTGTGTCATCGGCGAATTTAATTACCTCACTAGTTATTCCCATCTCTAGGTCATTTATAAATACATTAAAAAGCAACGGACCCAGCACAGACCCCTGCGGGACCCCACTAACTACCCTCCTCCACTGAGAATACTGGCCACGCAATCCTACTCTCTGCTTCCTATCTTTCAACCAGTTCTTAATCCATAATAGTACCCTACCTCTGATTCCATGACTCTGCAATTTCTTCAGGAGTCTTTCGTGCGGCACTTTGTCAAACGCCTTCTGAAAATCCAGATATACAATATCAACCGGCTCCCCATTGTCCACATGTTTGCTTACCCCCTCAAAAAAATGCATTAGATTGGTGAGGCAAGACTTCCCTTCACTAAATCCGTGCTGACTTTGTCTCATCAGTCCATGTTTTTGTATATGCTCTGCAATTTTATTCTTAATAATAGCCTCCACCATCTTGCCCGGCACCGACGTCAGACTCACCGGTCTATAATTTCCCGGATCTCCTCTGGAACCCTTCTTAAAAATCGGAGTAACATTGGCTACCCTCCAGTCTTCCGGTATTACACTCGATTTTAGGGACAGATTGCATATTTCTAACAGTAGCTCCGCAAGTTCATTTTTTAGTTCTATTAATACTCTGGATGAATACCATCAGGCCCGGTGATTTACTACTCTTCAGCTTGCTGAACTGACCCATTACATCCTCCAAGGTTACAGAGAATTTGTTTAGTTTCCGACTCCCCGCTTCAAATATTCTTTCCGGCACCGGTGTCCCCCCCAAATCCTCCTCGGTGAAGACCGAAGCAAAGAATTCATTTAATTCTACTTGTCTCACTAGCTATTGTAAATCTCAAATAGTAGCAACACAATCTCAAATAGCAGCAACATTCCTGTAGAATCTCAAATAGTAGCAAAGAATCTCAAATAGTAGTAACAGAATCTCAAATAGCAACAACATTCCCTGTAGAATCTCAAATAGTAGCAAAGAATCTCAAATAGTAGCAATGGAATCTCAAATAGTAGCAACAGAATCTCAAATAGTAACAAAATTCCTTGTAGAATCTCAAATAGTAGCAACAGAATCTCAAATAGTAGCAACATTCCCTGAGTCACCAGGAGCTGCAGTGGGAATAGAATCCAGTTCCCCAGGATCAAAGTCTGCTACTCCTCCACTCAACTGTAAGAGTTTAGTGAAATTATGAGCATAGATTTTGGCATTCAGCCCTAGTAAATTTTCAGTGAGGCCAATTATGGAGCAAAGCTCTGAAAGTTAGGAGAAATCCTTTCAGTGTTTGGACCTTTGATTTTTAGTTTGTTTTATGATGATTTTATTGTTTGTTGATGTTTTCTGAGTTTGATTATAGTTTCATACTGTTGTTTTATGATCGTACTAGTAAAAAAGGCCCGTTTCTCAAACAAATGAAATGGGCGCTAGCAAGGCTATCTTGTAATGGTGATTATGTTTTTAAGGCTGTCATCAAAGCAATTTTCCCTCTCCCCTGCCCCCCTCCATGTCCAGCGATTTCCCTCCCCTCCCATCCCCTCCGTATCCCGCGATTCTGACCACCCTCCATGTGCAGTGATTCTCTTCTGCCCTGCCGTCCCCTCCGTGTACTGCGATTCTGGCCTCCCCTTCATTTCCAGCAATCTTCCTGTGCCCTGCCGTGCCCTCTGTGTCCTGTGATTTTGGCCTCCCCTCTATGTCCAGCGATTCTCCTCTGCACTGCCCTCCCTCGGTGTCCCGCGATTCTGGCCTCTCCTCCATGTCCAGCGATTCTCCTCTGCCCTGCCTTCCCCTCCATATCCCATGGTTCTGTCCTCCCCTCCATGTCCAGTGATTGTCCTCTGCACTGCCCTGCCCTTGATGTCCCGCAATTCTGGTGTCCCCTCCATGTCAAGCGAGTATCGTCTGCCCTTCCCTCCCCTCCGTGTCCTGTGATTCTCTCCTCTCCTCCTATCCCCTCCATGTCCAGCGATTGTCCTGTACCTGCCCTCTCCTCCATGTCCCATGATCTCTCCTCCCATCACCTCCATGTCCAGTGATTCTCTTGTACCCTGCCCTCCCATCCGTGTTGCACGATTCTCTCCTCCCATCCCATCCATGTCCATCAATTCTCCTCTGCCCTGGCCTCCCCTCCATGTCCAGCGATTGTCCTCTGCCCTTGTCCTCCCTTCCGTGTCCCGAGATTCTCACCTTACCTCCCATCACCTCCATGTCCAGCGATTCTCCTGTACCCTGCCCTCCCATCCATTTGCGCAATTCTCTCCTCTCCTCCCATCCCATCCATGTCCATTGATTCTCCTCTGCCCTGGCCTCCCCTCCATGTCTAGCAATTGTCCTCTGCCCTTGTCCTCCCCTTCCTTGTCCCGTGATTCTCACCTCACCTCCCATCACCTCCATGTCCAGCAATTCTCCTGTACCCTGCCCTCCCATCCATGTTGCGCAATTCTATCCTCTCCTCCCATCCATGTCCATTGATTCTCCTCTGCCCTGGCCTCCCCTCCATGTCTAGCGATTGTCTCTCCCTTGCCTCCACTCCATGTCCAGCGATTCTCCTCTGCCCTGCCCTCTCTTCCGTGTCCCGCGATTCTCACCTCGCCTCCCATCCCCTCCATGTCAAGCGATTCTCCTGTACCCTGCCCTCCCATCCGTGTCCTGCGTTTCTCTCCTCTCTTCCCATCCCATCCATGTCGATTCTCTGCTGCCCTGCCCTCCCCTCGATGTCCCTCGATTCTATCCTCCCATCCATGTCCAGCGTTCTGTTGCCTTCACTTCTCTTGCTTGTATTCGTAACCTCCTGTCATCAGCTCACCTCCTGCGTTCCCTTCCCTCTCACTGTTCCTCCCTCTGACGTCATTACGTCTTGACGCAAGGGTGGGACAGTGAGAGTAAATGGAACGCTGGAGGCTGGCTGACATCAGGATGTTATGAACCCAGACAACCAACCATTGGAACATTGGAGGTACAAATTATTATATTAGACTTCCATCAAATTGGTTAAAACCTCCTTCTTTGGGACTGCTCCCACTTCTTAACACTATGGTAATAAACAGTCTATCTTTGGGCACTGTTCCTCTTCCTCTAAAAATAGTTCTTCTTAGGCCACTGTTAAAGAAAACTAACCTGGACCCCCATCAGCCCAGTAAATATCACCCTCATATCTAACCTTCCATTTCTAGCAAAGCTAATAGAAACAGTGTGTTTTAACAAGCCTGTAAAATGCCTAAATTAATTCTGATGTGTATTTCTCTAGTTTGGCCAGCAGGTGGTGCTTGTTTATATTTAAAGCTGTTACAGATAAGTGAATGATTCCTTCCTTAGTTAACACAGATAATAGGAAGTGTCTCGCAGTGATGTAACCACTTTCTATTTAAAACTAGGCTCTGATTATCTTTGAATATCGGCTGGTATCTTGATTCTCGGGGTTCTTCAAGTTTACCTCAGGAGAGCTGTGTGTGCTTTCATTTGTATGAAAAGGTTAAAAATACGTCTGACTGCACCAGCCTCCTTCTATTAAAGAGTGCATAAAAATACCCGAACTCCAGATGCGCAAAGGTGAAAAATTCCCACCCCTTCCTCCGTAAAGGAGTGTACCATACTCTATCCACTTCCACATGTGCGCAAGTGAAAACATCTGCACCTGCCTCCTTCTATTGCAAAGTTCACAAAATACCCCAACTCCAGATGTACGAGTGAAAATGTTTCACCCCTTCCTTTAAAGAAGTGTACCAAATTCCCTCCACTTAAATGTACACAAGGGAAAACATCTGCATCTGCCTCCCTCTATTAAAAAGTGCACAAAAATACCCCAACTCATAGGCGCCCGGTATAAGAGACTTGGGGAGGCTAAGCTTCCCCAGCCGCAAGCCCCAAGCGTCTCTCTTTCTCTCTCTCTCTCTCTAGCTCATCCCCTCACCCCCCCGATGCAGCATCTATCCCTCTCACTCCTCCCTGTGGTCGGTCCCTTTAATTTGATTTAGATCGCCATCGCTGCCGGTAGCCGCACGGGCACGCCAACATCGTACTACAGCTTGCTTCGGGGCTTCGGCCTGATGCTGATGATATGACGTGCCCCGCTCCTCTGACCAGCCTTCCTTATGATGCATCCAGCCCTTGCGGAAGCAGGAGGCTGGTCAGGGAGGTGGGGCACGTCATGCCGTCAGCGTCAGGCCAAAGCCCCGAAGCAAACTAGTACGATGTTGGCGTGCCCGTGCCGCTACCGGCAGCGATGGGTGATCTAAATCAAATTAGAGGGACTGCAGGGAGGGAGCAGAGGGAGGGTAAATGCTGCATTTGGGGGGGGGGGGCGAAAGGGAGAGGGATTTACACTGCATTCCAGAGGGAAAAAGGAGAGGGATAGATACTGCAATGGGGGGGGGGGAGAAACAAGGGAGAATTGCTGGACATGGATAGATGGAGGGAAGGACAGGAGAGGAGGAGAATTGCTGGAGATGGATGGAGGAGAGAGAAGGGGAGAATGGAGAGTTGCTGGACATGGATGGGGATGGGGGGGGAGGTCAGGGAAGAGAGGAGAATTGCTGGACATGGTAGATGGAGGGGAGGGCAGGAAGAGAGAGGAGAATTGCTGGACATGGTAGTAGAGGAGAAAGATGGAGGGAGAGTGCTACGGGATGAGGGGAGGCAGGAAAGAGGGGGAAGGAAGGGCAGGAAAGGGAGAGATGGAGGGAGGGGAGGGGGGCAGGAAAGAGAGAGGAGAATTGCTGGACATGGATGGATGGAGGGTCAGGGAAGAGAGGAAATTTGCTGGATATGTATGTATGTATGTATGGATGGATGGAGGAGAGGGCAGGGGAGAATTGAGAGTTGCTGGACATAGATGAATAGATGGAGGGGAGGTCAGGGAAGAGAGGAGAATTGCTGGACATGGATGGATGGAGGGTCAGGGAAGAGAGGAAATTTGCTGGAGATGTATGTATGTATGGATGGATGGAGGAGAGGGCAGGGAGAATGGAGAGTTGCTGGACATGGATGAATAGATGGAGGGGAGGTCAGGGAAGAGAGGAGAATTGCTGGACATGGATGGATGAATGGGGGTAGGAGAGAGAGGAAATTTGCTGGATATGGGTGGATGAAGGAGAGGGCAGGGGAGAATGGACAGTTCCTGGACATGGATGGAGGGGAGGGAGGGCAGGGGAGAGAGGACAATTGCTGGACATGGATGGATGGAGGGGGCAGGGAAGAGAGGAAATTTGCTGGATATGTATGTATGTATGGATGGAGGAGAGGGCAGGGGAGAATGAAGAGTTGCTGGACATGGATGATGAATGGGGGCAGGGGAGAGAGGAAATTTGCTGGATATGGATGGATGGAGGAGAGGGCAGGGGAGAATGGAGAGTTGTTGGACATGTATGGAATGGAGGGCAGGGAAGAAAGGAGAAATGTTGGACAAGGATGGAGGGAAGGAAAGACAAAGGAAAAATGCACATGGATGGAGTGGAAGGGAGAGAGGAGAAATTCTGGACATGGATGGAGGGGAGGGAAGACAGAGGAAGGAGATGCACATGGATGGAGGGGAGTGGAGTGAGGAGAAATGCTGGATATGGATGGAGGGTAAATTGCTCAATTTAAGGGCTGGATTGGAACACTTTGAGGGCAGATGTTGAAACTGGAGAAAGGATAGGGACAGGGCTACAGATGGTAGACAGGACGCATAAGGACACAGGAGGATGGTGGACATGTTGAGAGAAAAATATCAAATGGAAAGAAGACACTGCATAAAACAGAAGACACTGGGACTAAAGCTAATAGAAAAACTAAATGATCAGACAACAAAGGTAGAAAAAAGTATTTTATTCAGAATTTATTGGAATATGTCAGCTTTTGGAAATGTGCATCTGTGATATTTGCATGCAAGTTCAGTTTTTCTAATATTGCTGCATGCTGAGTCTGACTTCTTCAGGTAACTTTCCAGTTCAGTATTTTGCCTTCATATCTGTTGTGTCATGTGTTTTTCATGTGTGATCAAGGTGCAGTATTCTGCTAGCGTGTAGTATTTGCAGCCCTTTTTGTTTTGTTTTTTGTTTCACTATTTTGTGTACTGGGTTTTAGAGCCCGGTGTAATTATAGTGCTAGCTCGACCTGTCCTTGGAATTAGTGCTGTTATGGTTTGGTAAGGTTATGAGTTTGTTTTTGCACAAGTTTGTATATAGTGTTTTGCAGTGGAGAGATTGTGTGTTGGCCTTACTGAGGTTGCACTAAAACATCAGAAAGGTGTAGAGCCTAAATCATGACACACTACCTCTTGAAGGATCCACATATAGTCGTTAATAAAAGGAGCTCATTGTGAACACTATCCACCCTAAAAGGGTGTTTTTTGTGGCTGTACATGAGAATTGTGATATTATGATCCCGTGTTTCAAATTGTTGATGGTCTGCATTTTCCATGTGGGTGGTATATTGGTGTATTAGGGTTTGCCCAGTGTAATATTTATGGTACAGTAAGGTTCTGAGTGTGTTTTTGCACAAAGTTGTGCATAGTGTTTTGCAGTTGAGCGATTGTGGTTAGTACATGCTTTGAGCAACCACTTTATTCTTTGACTTATGATACATATAATATCTAAATTTAATAAAAGGTATTAATTGTGATTATTTTATTTTTTTCTGTGAATTGTCAGACAATTATGGATGTAAGCCCCGCCCCTGGCCCCACCCTTGGCCACGCCCCCTTTAGCCTCCCCAAACAGTTAGGCCACCGACCGTCTATGCCCCAACTCCAGATGTGCCGGCGTGAAAATTTTCCATCCCTTCCTCTGTAAAAGAGTGTTCCCAACTCCCTCCACTTCCAGAAGTGAACAAATGAAAATTTGACACCCTTTCTCTGTTCCTCCTCACTCACTCTCTGACACTCCACAGATGTGGTGCTTCTTGTGAGTCAGGAGATCTTTGACTCTTGCTTGTTTCCTTTGCAGTATATTTGCCTGAAACTACTTCAACGCAACCTTAGAAATAAGTGTATAGTTGACCTTCCTCCCTGCACGTTACCTCCTCAACTGAAGCATCTTAACAATCCTAAGGACGTATGTGATAATTGTTTAATGACACTGTAAGTACATCTGACAGCTATTTTTCCGTTCACCCCACCACAGGTTTTAAGGGGACATCTATAGCCTCAAACATGCGTGGGATAAACATAAAGGAATCCTGTTCAGAAGGAATGGATCCTCAGGAGCTTAACCGAGATTGGATAGCAGAGCTGGTAGTGGGAGGCAGGGATAGTGCTGGGCAGACTTATACGATCTGTGCCAGAGCCGGTGGTTGGGAGGTGGGGCTGGTGGTTGGGAGGCGGGGATAGTGCTGGCAGACTTATACGGTCTGTGCCAGAGCCGGTGGTGAGGGGGGATAGTGCTGGGCAGACTTGTACGGTCTGTGCCAGAGCCGGTGGTTGGGAGGCGGGGCTGGTGGTTGGGAGGCGGGGATAGTGCTGGGCAGACTTATACGATCTGTGCCAGAGCCGGTGGTTGGGAGGTGGGGCTGGTGGTTGGGAGGCGGGGATAGTGCTGGGCAGACTTATACGGTCTGTGCCAGAGCCGGTGGTGGGAGGCGGGGATAGTGCTGGGCAGACTTGTACGGTCTGTGCCAGAGCCGGTGGTTGGGAGGCGGGGCTGGTGGTTGGGAGGCGGGGATAGTGCTGGGCAGACTTATACGGTCTGTGCCAGAGCCGGTGGTGGGAGGCGGGGATAGTGCTGGGCAGACTTGTACGGTCTGTGCCAGAGCCGGTGGGGAGGCGGGGCTGGTGGTTGGGAGGCGGGGATAGTGCTGGGCAGACTTATACAGTCTGTGCCAGAGCCGGTGGTGGGAGGCGGGGATAGTGCTGGGCAGACTTGTACGGTCTGTGCCAGACGGTGATTGGGAGGCGGGGCTGGTGGTTGGGAGGCCGGGCTAGTGCTAGGCAGACTTATACGGTCTGTGCCCTGAAGAGCATAGGTACAAATCAAAGTAGGGTATACACAAAAAGTAGCACACATGAGTTGTCTTGTTGGGCAGACTGGATGGACCGTGCAGGTCTTTTTCTGCCGTCATCTACTTTGTTACTGTTACTCTGGAGTACAGACTCTGCTTTCTGTTGACTACTACAATGGAACATGGCAGCAATGCATCAGGTCACGTCCTTTTGCAAGACTCATTTTCTTTTTTATATTTATTTATTTCATAATTTCAACAAGAGTACACTTGCCATGCATTTTACATCTCAAAAGGAAAATAAAAAAGAAAATTCAAAGGAAATTATATGTAATCAACATTTTTCAATCCTTTACATAATAATATTCGCTTTCTTAGACCACTAAAATGGGGGAGCGATATGAATTAGAGAAGATTACAAACATAATTATTAACAACTAGGAAAAAAGGCCCGTTTCTCAGCGCAATGAAACGGGTGCTAGCAAGGTTCTATAATGGTAGGGGCCCCCTCCCTGCGTCCCTCCGAGCTGCTTGCCTGCCTCTGTGTGACCGTCGGACGTGTTCGTTGCTCTGTGTGGGGAGGTTTTTTGTGTGCTGCGCCTCCGTGCTTGTGCCGTTTTCGTTTCGGCCCTCGAGTGTCATTGCTCCGCCCTCGACGTCATCACGTTTTGACGCGAGGGCGGTGCAGACACTCAGGGGCACACCGGATATCTCGGGCGCCTCAACTTCCGTGGAGGCTTCATTAGAACATTGGGGTTGCCTTTTATATAGAGAGATAGCTAGGTTGCGTATAACTCCCCTAGATCACATGTCCCTGATTTCAATGCCAAAACTTTTTGTTAGGTCTGCTTGGTTACATCAGGATAAATCCACACTTTAGCTCCTCCAAAACAAGTCTCATAATATTATTTAAGTCTTGTTCAAATACAAAGGACACAATAAGGGTAGACCTTTCTGTTGTAACATCTAAAGATTGTTCCAATATGGCTGAAATATTATTTGAATCCAAATTTATTCCTGCGCCTTCCATTTTTGCTTCCTCCCCCTTAGGATTAGGAATATAATATATTTTATTTATTGGAGGAAAGAACCAGGCACACCCATTAAAGGGGGGCCGACCACAACCGGGCTGAAGGCCAGCGAAGACAGAAGTGTGGGGGAGGGTACAGGGAGGGCCTAGCTAGAGAGCAGAGGTAGTAGTGGGAGGGAAACAAGGGGTAGCAAGGGGAGGGGGCAGGAAAGAAGGGGAGGAGCAAGGGAGGAGGGAGAGGAATTTGAACTGCACAGGAAGTCCTTTTGAATTTGGAAGCAGGAGAGAGCAACGCCCACCCGCCCACCCACTTGAGAGGCAAGATTTGTCGCAGCGAGGCATTAGACTACAATGTTTACGCACAGCCAGCAATGGGTACACAGCAGCTTGACACATAACAGTTACAAGTTTGGGGTAACTACTGCTGCAGAAAGAGTTGTGTGGAAAATTATCAAGTTGATGCAAATGGTAGGCTTGCATGTGAGCAGCCTTGTTATAAGGAAACAACGTGTATACAGCTTGTCTCCTGGCTTGGGCGGCCGGAGGCCTAGAACGTCATTTTGTAAATGTGGTAGGTGCCTCCTTCAACGGGAGGCACCAAGTGACGTCAGGTGCTTGGAAAACAGCACAGGGGGCCACAGGGGCTTGGTACGGCTTGGCCTGTGGCCCAGAATATGCAACTACGTGTAGAAGCTGTGTACCCGGGTAGAAATGCATGCTGGCATAATGATTAGTAGAAGATGTAATGTAATTTGTTTAAGTTGTAACAATTTTGATGTTCCTGGCTGCGGCCAAAATAAATCCAATTCTATCGAAGATACGGCTGTAGTGTGGTATTGAAGGGGGCGGGGGTTGATACGTCTGAGTGTGTGCCGAATGCCCGAGTTGTGGCTTCACTGGGTATTTTCAACACCTCGTTTAAATACCTTCTGAATAATTCGATCGGGTTATTCCCAGGGAGTTTGGGGAAATTCAAAAGGTGTAAGTTCAGACGCCTATTAAAATTCTCAATCTGGACTGGTCGGATCCAAGATGGCGCTGTGAATGGACGCACCTGTGTTAGCTCCTGGAAGTTGCTCTGTTTGTAGTCAGAATGATTGAATATTTTAACACCCAACAGAAAGGACTTAACAAGGATCTGGGGTTCCTAGCCCATTATAAACCATAAAGCTGTATGTCTCTGTTGATCACCCTCCCCTCACCTATCCACACCCATCCTGTTAGAATATCAATGATATGCTTTGATGTCCCCATGCATAACTCCGACCCACCCCCATCCTCCCACCCTGTCAGACTGTCATAGTAATGCTTGAATGTTTTCACTTATATACACTGTCAGCTAGCACATTTGCTTATTTCCGATCTGAGGAAGAAGGGCAACCTTCGAAAGCTAATCAAGAAATGTATTAAGTTATGTCCATAAAAAAGGTATCATCTTATTTTCTTTTCCATGTTTTATTTGTGTTGATTTCTATAGATTCTACATGGAATGTTGCTATTCCACTAGCAACATTCCATGTAGAAGTCGGCCCTTGTAGATCATCACTGTGGCCGTGCAGGCTTCTGCTTCTGTGAGTCTGACGTCCTGCACGTACGTGCAGGACGTCAGACTCACAGAAACAGAAGCCTGCGCAGGAATGTTGCTAGTGGAATAGCAACATTCCATGTAGAATCTCCAATAGTAGCAACATTCCATGTAGAATCTCCAATGGTAGCAACATTCCATGTAGAATGTCCAATAGTATCTATTTTACTGTCATAGTAATGCTTGAATGTTTTCACTTATATACACTGTCAGCTAGCACATTTGCTTATTTCCGATCTGACGAAGAAGGGCAACCTTCGAAAGCTAATCAAGAAATGTATTAAGTTATGTCCAATAAAAAAGGTATCATCTTATTTTCTTTTCCATGTTTTATTTTGTTTGATTTCTATAGATTCTACATGGAATGTTGCTATTCCACTAGCAACATTCCATGTAGAAGTCGGCCCTTGTAGATCACCAATGTGGCCGCGCAGGCTTCTGCTTCTGTGAGTCTGACGTCCTGCACGTACGTGCAGGACGTCAGACTCACAGAAACAGAAGCCTGTGCAGGAATGTTGCTAGTGGAATAGCTGAAACCACTTAAATCTCCACACCACAAAATCTTTGGTAAATATAATCACGCTCTTCACAAATCCAAAGACAAGAACTATATGTGTGTGCGACCAGCTAACCTATAAAATAATTTTATAATATTGAGTTTTTGATTTTTTGATTTTTATGTATATTTTTTAGGAGCCCTCGGAAGAAACCACTTTAAGGCAACTGCATTGTTTTTTGCCTAGTGGCATAGTCTCTCTTCATTGGGTCGTCCCTTTATATGACTATTTATAAGTGCTGTTGCACACACTCACTCCAAAGTGCTCAAAATATATATACGTGCTCTAATGAAAAATAAATGAAATGAAAAACTTAAACTTATCTTGAATGCCACTTCATTTCTCTTGCTGTTGGAGTCCACTTAGGCTTCCCCTAAATTGCGCCCGACGCCGGGGTTTCACTGCTTTCATCAGGGACTGGGTTAAAATGGCCCGCTTTGAATTACCAACAGTCCCTGATGAAAGCAGTGAAACCCGCGGCGTCGGGCGCAATTTAGGGGAAGCCTAAGTGGACTCCAACAGCAAGAGAAATGAAGTGGCATTCAAGATAAGTTTAAGTTTTTCATTTCATTTATTTTTCATTAGAGCACGTATATATATTTTGAGCACTTTGGAGTGAGTGTGTGCAACAGCACTTATAAATAGTCATATAAAGGGACGACCCAATGAAGAGAGACTATGCCACTAGGCAAAAAACAATGCAGTTGCCTTAAAGTGGTTTCTTCCGAGGGCTCCTAAAAAATATACATAAAAATTAAAAAATCAAAAACTCAATATATTATAAAATTATTTTATAGATTAGCTGGTCGCACACACATATAGTTCTTGTCTTTGGATTTGTGAAGAGCTAGTGGAATAGCAACATTCCATGTAGAATCTCCAATAGTAGCAACATTCCATGTAGAATCTCCAATAGTATCTATTTTACTGTCATAGTAATGCTTGAATGTTTTCACTTATATACACTGTCAGCTAGCACATTTGCTTATTTCCGATCTGAGGAAGAAGGGAAACCTTCGAAAGCTAATCAAGAAATGTATTAAGTTATGTCCAATAAAAAAGGTGTCATCTTATTTTCTTTTCCATGTTTTATTTTGTTTGATTTCTATAGATTCTACATGGAATGTTGCTATTCCACTAGCAACATTCCATGTAGAAGTCGGCCCTTGTAGATCACCAATGTGGCCGCGCAGGCTTCTGCTTCTGTGAGTCTGACGTCCTGCACGTACGTGCAGGACGTCAGACTCACAGAAACAGAAGCCTGTGCAGGAATGTTGCTAGTGGAATAGCAACATTCCATGTAGAATCTCCAATAGTAGCAACATTCCATGTAGAATCTCCAATAGTATCTATTTTACTGTCATAGTAATGCTTGAATGTTTTCACTTATATACACTGTCAGCTAGCACATTTGCTTATTTCCGATCTGACGAAGAAGGGCAACCTTCGAAAGCTAATCAAGAAATGTATTAAGTTATGTCCAATAAAAAAGGTGTCATCTTATTTTCTTTTCCATGTTTTATTTTGTTTGATTTCTATAGATTCTACATGGAATGTTGCTATTCCACTAGCAACATTCCATGTAGAAGTCGGCCCTTGTAGATCACCAATGTGGCCGCGCAGGCTTCTGCTTCTGTGAGTCTGACGTCCTGCACGTACGTGCAGGACGTCAGACTCACAGAAACAGAAGCCTGTGCAGGAATGTTGCTAGTGGAATAGCAACATTCCATGTAGAATCTCCAATAGTAGCAACATTCCATGTAGAATCTCCAATAGTATCTATTTTACTGTCATAGTAATGCTTGAATGTTTTCACTTATATACACTGTCAGCTAGCACATTTGCTTATTTCCAATCTGAGGAAGAAGGGCAACCTTCGAAAGCTAATCAAGAAATGTATTAAGTTATGTCCAATAAAAAAGGTATCATCTTATTTTCTTTTCCATGTTTTATTTTGTTTGATTTCTATAGATTCTACATGGAATGTTGCTATTCCACTAGCAACATTCCATGTAGAAGTCGGCCCTTGTAGATCACCAATGTGGCCGCGCAGGCTTCTGCTTCTGTGAGTCTGACGTCCTGCACGTACGTGCAGGACGTCAGACTCACAGAAACAGAAGCCTGCGCAGCCTTCTACATGGAATATTGCTAGTGAAATAGCAACATTCCATGTAGAATCTCCAATAGTAGCAACATTCCATGTAGAATCTCCAATAGTATCTATTTTACTGTCATAGTAATGCTTGAATGTTTTCACTTATATACACTGTCAGCTAGCACATTTGCTTATTTCCGATCTGACGAAGAAGGGCAACCTTCGAAAGCTAATCAAGAAATGTATTAAGTTATGTCCAATAAAAAAGGTATCATCTTATTTTCTTTTCCATGTTTTATTTTGTTTGATTTCTATAGATTCTACATGGAATGTTGCTATTCCACTAGCAACATTCCATGTAGAAGTCGGCCCTTGTAGATCACCAATGTGGCCGTGCAGGCTTCTGCTTCTGTGAGTCTGACGTCCTGCACGTACGTGCAGGACGTCAGACTCACAGAAACAGAAGCCTGCGCAGGAATGTTGCTAGTGGAATAGCAACATTCCATGTAGAATCTCCAATAGTAGCAACATTCCATGTAGAATCTCCAATAGTATCTATTTTACTGTCATAGTAATGCTTGAATGTTTTCACTTATATACACTGTCAGCTAGCACATTTGCTTATTTCCGATCTGAGGAAGAAGGGCAACCTTCGAAAGCTAATCAAGAAATGTATTAAGTTATGTCCAATAAAAAAGGTGTCATCTTATTTTCTTTTCCATGTTTATTTTGTTTGATTTCTATAGATTCTACATGGAATGTTGCTATTCCACTAGCAACATTCCATGTAGAAGTCGGCCCTTGTAGATCACCAATGTGGCCGCGCAGGCTTCTGCTTCTGTGAGTCTGACGTCCTGCACGTTTTATTTTGTTTGATTTCTATTGATAACCTGAGACACTTAGAAAATCTCAAGGCCTACACAGATGAGACGGAGGGCCTAGGGTGGTAGCACTGGGAGCAACTTTTATATTACGTTTTCCTTGTTATTGTAATGTAATGCTTGAGGGTAAACAGTTTCAATTTGTAGACCCAAAACAGTTAAAAGAATTTCTAGATGCTAGAGTGGAATTGAATGTTGTGTGCCCTCCCTAAATGCAGGCTGGGGTCTGAACCAGAGGTTGCAACCACTAGTTCGTAATTATTGCTAAATTCTTGGATTCCAAATTTCCTAAACTTGTGGACAGAAAGGCTGTTAATGATATTTCCTTTTATGTTTTTTTTTTGCCTCTTGTATAAATGCCGATTGCATATTCACGTATTGTGACGATATATTGAAATATATGAATAAAGAAATCATTTTTATTTTTAATTCTCAATCTGTTCGATTTTCCTTCGGATGTCAGTATTATTACAGCTATTTCATGCTTAACTGAGTCTACCCTTGATTTTAACTCTTGAAACTTAGCATTAAGTGCGTTCATTTCACCTGATGTTTGCTGAAGAGTAGAATCCATTGTATTCAGCATCAGCCAAATCATTTCCAAATTTATCTCCGGTACTTTCTCTGAGGTTCCTGCCTCAGGTCTCAGCGTTCTCTGCAGCAGGGCTAGTCCCTCGCTGGGAGACACACCGGCAACACTTCCGGTAGGGTGCTGGTTTCCCTCTAGGGCCGCTGTCGACGCTGGGCACAGAGGTAACAACGATGTTGGCGGTGGAGAGAGGGAGGTTTCATCTCCCAGCAGGGTTTCCACTTCCCCGGATAGCCCTGCTATGGGATCCGTTCCCTTCGCAATTTGGGAGGTAGCAGTAAAGAAACGTTCCAAGCTCAGCTGAATTGGAGAAGAGGTCGAGGTAGGAGGGTGCACCAATCTCACCGACCCCTTGCGTTTAGAATGAGGTATATTTGAAGAATAATCATTATTTTCACCGAGTTTACAGGAGCGTTTCTCAAGTCATCTGATTACGCCGCCATCTTGACACGCCCCTCCCTGCAAGGCTGATTTTCATCACTTCAATATGAAGAAGAAGGATAAAATCCCCATAAGTGACAGAGGTAACCAAATGAAGAGTGTCCAATCTGATCATAAAAGTCTTTAAGAAATAAATAAATACTACCAAATATATTCCGCGTATTAAAAAAGAGGACGGAAGAGCAAACGACAGCCGGCGTGGTTAAAAGTGAGGTGAAGCAAGCTATTAGAGCTAAAAGAAAATCCTTCAAAAAATGGAAGAAGGAACCAACTAAAAATAATAAGAAACAGCATAAGGAATGTCAAGTCAAATGCAAAGCGCTGATAAGGAAGGCAAAGAGGGACTTCGAAAAAAAGATTGCGTAGGAGGCAAAAACACATAGTACATTTTTTTAGGTATATTAAAAGCAGGAAGCCGGCAAAACACATTTCACAAAAAGTTAAATTCTAATAGTCAAATTTAAACCTCTGAATGCTTCTTAGACAAACCTATACATGTTTCTAAGTGCCTAAATGCCTCTATGCACCTTCTTAATATTAACACTGCTTGATGTTCACACAATCTGCTTAATTTATGCTTATATATGCTCAATGTTGATACTGCCCGATGCCCACACAAAAATTCATTCACTAACACCACCAGGCACTAACAACCATTACCAACCACAGCCAACATAAAGATCAACAAATCGCTCATGATAATCTACTTCCTCCCCCTAATCTACCACGCATGGACCACTCCCAATATAGTAAAATATAGTAACATAGTAGATGACGGCAGAAAAAGACCTGCACGGTCCATCCATTCTGCCCAACAAGATAACTCATATGTGCTAATTGTTGTGTATACCCTACTTTGATTTGTACCTGTGTTCTTCAGGGCACAGACCGTATAAGTCTGCCCAGCACTATCCCTGCCTCCCACCACCGGCTCTAGCACAGACCGTACAAGTCTGCCCAGCACTATCCCCACCCCCACCCCCACCACCAGCCCCGCCTCCCGATCTTGACTAAGCTCCTGAGGATCCATTCCTTCTGCACAGGATTCCTTTATGTTTATCCCACGCATGTTTGAATTCCATTACTGTTTTCATTTCCACCACCTCCCGCGGGAGAGCATTCCAAGCATCCACTACTCTCTCCGTGAAAAAATACTTCCTAACGTTTTCTTGAGTCTACGCCCTTCAATCTCATTTCATGTCCTCTCGTTCTACCACCTTCCCATCTCCGGAAAAGGTTCGTTTGCGGATTAATACCTTTCAAATATTTGAACGTCTGTATCATATCACCCCTGCTTCTCCTTTCCTCCAGAGTATACATGTTAGTTCAGAAAGTCTCTCCTCATACGTCTTGTAACGCAAATCCCATACCATTCTCGTAGCTTTTCTTTGCACCGCTTCAATTCTTTTTACATCCTTATCAAGATACGGCCTCCAAAACTGAACACAATACTCCAGGTGAGGCCTCACCAACGACTTATACAGGGGCATCAACACCCCCTTTCTTCTGCTGGTCACACCTCTTTCTATACAGCCTAACAACCTTCTAGCTACGGCCACCGCCTTGTCACACTGTTTCGTCACCTTCAGTTCCTCAGATACTATCACCCCAAGATCCCTCTCTCCGTCCGTACCTATCAGACTCTCCCCGCCTAACACATATGTCTCCCGTGAATTTCAATTCCCTAAGTGCATCACCCCACAGTACACAAACCCCACAAATCTACCCACAGCACACAAACCCCACAGACAACCCAACTACAGTGCACCAACCCAAAAGAACAACAACCAACTAAAAGGAAAAACAAATACATTTGGAAATAACCAACAGAAAGAGAAGAAAGGACACAACAGAACCAGATACCAAGAAAACAGGTAAATAATAAAAATTAACACAACCATGCCCCAAACTGAACCTTACCAACCAATCCAAATGGGATACGTAAACGCCAGATCAGTAGTAAATAAAACAGAGATTATAACTGATTGGATCATTACAGACAATCTTGACCTCCTATTTATCACTGAAACCTGGATTCATGACCTTAAAGACCCCATAATCTTAGATTTATGCCCAACAGGATACAAAATTACCCACTGGACAAGAAACGGAAAAAGAGGAGGAGGAATAGCCATAATATACAAATCCGAGATCACCATCACAACCACAGCCGAATCCATTCTGCCACAACTTGAAATCGCCTTGGTAAGAATTAATCACCTTAACGCAGTCCTGCTCTCCAGACCACCAGGCAACTGGCAAGACTCCCAAACACACTTCATGGACTTTATCTCGAACACTTGTGTCTCCATCTCAAATCTTATTATAATAGGAGATATCAACCTGCACCTTGAAGATCCCAACTCAACAAGCACCCAAGAATGCGAAGAGTTTCTACAACTATGGGATCTTCACAGAACAAACACGCAGCCAACTCACATCAAGGACACACACTAGACATTGTCACACACAGATTTGATCCCAACTCAAACCTTATATTAACAGACACAAAATGGACACCCGCACCGTGGTCTGACCACTATAAAGCAAACATCTCCCTCCAATGGCGAACGAAAGATACACCGAATAAACAAGAATGAAAAACCTATACCACGAGAGGAAAAATAGACCCGGTATTATTCTGGCAACAGATTTACTACAACGAATGGACAACAAAAACAGATACAATACAATTCCTCTTAGAATGGGACGACAGATGCAGATCCATATTAGACAATATTGCGCCAACCCAAACTAGAACCTCACACAGAAAGAATTCAACACCATGGTTCAATGAAGAGCTGAAAAAAATTAAAACACAAGTTAGAAGGTTAGAACGTGCATGGAATAAAAGAAAGACGACCCCACATTTAACACCTGGAAACAACTCCAAAGAAAATATAAATATACCATAAGGCAAACTAAAAGATTATATTACAAAACTGTAATTGGACCAAACTACAAGGACACACATAAACTCTTCCAACTCATGAATAAACTACTAGATATTTCACCAGTCACAACCAACAGCAAAGATGCACCAGGAGCAGACAACCTCGCGAAATACTTCAACGAGAAAATCGTACAACTGCGACTTAAGATACCTGTCAGTACCATCGACTATGCTGAACTCCTTGATTGTCTAGACCCAGACCCTGGCATTTACCCAGCAGACAGAACCTGGACCAACTTCGAAACAATATCAGAGGATATCATCTCCCAAATGCTCAAAAGATTTGCCAAATCTCATTGCAAACTGGACATATGTCAAAACAACCTTATGACATCTGCTCCTCAACAATTTATAACAGACATAACGAAACACTTGAATTATATGTTACAAAATGGACTCTTCCCGAAGGAGAAAGGAAACATTCTACTCACCCCATACCCAAAGACACAAAGAAAAGTGCCAGTGAACTAACCAACTACAGACCAGTAGCATCCATTCCCTTAATAACCAAACTAACAGAAGGGTTGGTGACCAAACAACTCACAAACTATTTAAATAAATTCTCAATACTCCACAAGTCCCAGTCAGGATTTCGGTCTAACCACAGTACTGAAACAGTACTAGTTACTCTCACAACCAAATTCAAACAAATGATTGCAACAGGAAAGAACATATTACTTCTACAATTTGACATGTCAAGCGCTTTCGACATGGTTAATCATGGAATACTACTACATATCCTTGAGTACTTTGGAATCGGAGGAAACGTTCTCAATTGGTTCAAGGGATTCCTAACCACACGATCATACCAAGTGACATCTAACTCGACTACTTCAGCCACATGGATACCTGAATGTGGAGTCCCACAGGGATCCCCCCTCTTGCCGACACTATTCAACTTAATGATGATACCCTTGGCCAAACTATTATCAAACCAAAACCTCAACCCATACATATACGCAGACGACGTAACGATCTACATCCCATTCAAACAAGACCTAAAGGAAATTTCTAATGACATCAATCAAAGTCTCTATATCATGCATTCATGGGCGGATGCATTTTGGCTGAAACTCAATGCAGAAAAAACCCAATGCCTAATAATCACCTCTCAACATAACAAGAACAAATTCACCGCCATCAATACACCAAATTTGAACCTCCCAATTTCAGACACCCTAAAAATTCTTGGAGTTACCATCGATCGACACCTAACACTTGAGAGCCACGTGAAAAACACAACCAAGAAGATGTTCCACTCCATGTGGAAATTAAAAAGAATAAGACCTTTCTTCCCAAGGTCTGTTTTCTGTAACCTGGTACAATCAATGGTGCTCAGTCATCTAGACTATTGCAATGCACTCTATGCCGGCTGTAAACAGCAAATAATCAAGAAACTTCAGACAGCCCAGAATACTGCAGCTAGACTCATATTAGGTAAAACAAAATATGAAAGTGCTAAACCCCTACGAGAAAAACTACACTGGCTCCCACTTAAAGAACGCATCACGTTCAAAATATGCTCCCTAGTTCTTGGAGTAATGCACCCCCCCAGGCTCTCTTCCTGGCTATAGCCAGCTCTGCAATTTGGAGGGGGTGCAGAGGTGAATGAGGGGTGCAGAGGTGGACGGGGGGAAGGGCAGAGGTGAACCAGGGAGAGAGCCTGTTGTTAAACATTTACCAGCACACCACTGGGAGTGGAGCTGCCTGTGAGAATGAATGACGGCTACGGATGAAGAAAAGTAAAATGGTTAAACACGTGCGGGGGGTAGGAAGGAATGGTGAGCGAGGAGGGCTGTCGGGGAGCTGAGGGAGGGCAGGGAGAATCGCTGGACAATGGATGGGAGGGCAGGGGGTGAGGAAATTGCTGGACGAGGAGGTCAGGGAGAGAGAGAAGAGATCGCTGAACATGGAGAGGAGGAGAGGAGGGGAGGGTAGGGGGGAGAGACGTCAGACTCACAGAAACAGAAGCCTGCGCAGGAATGTTGCTAGTGGAATAGCAAGTCACAAAAGAGAGGGAAAACAGCATACAAATACGACAAAGCAAACAAAAAAGAAGCAAAAACTGGGCCTTCAGGATTGAGAAAAAATGTAGTCCTTCAAGATAAGTTTAAGTTTTTCATTTCATTTATTTTTCATTAGAGCACGTATATATATTTTGAGCACTTTGGAGTGAATGTGTGCAACAGCACTTATAAATAGTCATATAAAGGGACGACCCAATGAAGAGAGACTATGCCACTAGGCAAAAAACAATGCAGTTGCCTTAAAGTGGTTTCTTCCGAGGGCTCCTAAAAAATATACATAAAAATTAAAAAATCAAAAACTCAATATATTATAAAATTATTTTATAGATTAGCTGGTCGCACACACATATAGTTCTTGTCTTTGGATTTGTGAAGAGCTAGTGGAATAGCAACATTCCATGTAGAATCTCCAATAGTAGCAACATTCCATGTAGAATCTCCAATAGTATCTATTTTACTGTCATAGTAATGCTTGAATGTTTTCACTTATATACACTGTCAGCTAGCACATTTGCTTATTTCCGATCTGAGGAAGAAGGGAAACCTTCGAAAGCTAATCAAGAAATGTATTAAGTTATGTCCAATAAAAAAGGTGTCATCTTATTTTCTTTTCCATGTTTTATTTTGTTTGATTTCTATAGATTCTACATGGAATGTTGCTATTCCACTAGCAACATTCCATGTAGAAGTCGGCCCTTGTAGATCACCAATGTGGCCGCGCAGGCTTCTGCTTCTGTGAGTCTGACGTCCTGCACGTACGTGCAGGACGTCAGACTCACAGAAGCAGAAGCCTGTGCAGGAATGTTGCTAGTGGAATAGCAACATTCCATGTAGAATCTCCAATAGTAGCAACATTCCATGTAGAATCTCCAATAGTATCTATTTTACTGTCATAGTAATGCTTGAATGTTTTCACTTATATACACTGTCAGCTAGCACATTTGCTTATTTCCGATCTGACGAAGAAGGGCAACCTTCGAAAGCTAATCAAGAAATGTATTAAGTTATGTCCAATAAAAAAGGTGTCATCTTATTTCTTTTCCATGTTTTATTTTGTTTGATTTCTATAGATTCTACATGGAATGTTGCTATTCCACTAGCAACATTCCATGTAGAAGTCGGCCCTTGTAGATCACCAATGTGGCCGCGCAGGCTTCTGCTTCTGTGAGTCTGACGTCCTGCACGTACGTGCAGGACGTCAGACTCACAGAAACAGAAGCCTGTGCAGGAATGTTGCTAGTGGAATAGCAACATTCCATGTAGAATCTCCAATAGTAGCAACATTCCATGTAGAATCTCCAATAGTATCTATTTTACTGTCATAGTAATGCTGAATGTTTTCACTTATATACACTGTCAGCTAGCACATTTGCTTATTTCCAATCTGAGGAAGAAGGGCAACCTTCGAAAGCTAATCAAGAAATGTATTAAGTTATGTCCAATAAAAAGGTATCATCTTATTTCTTTCCATGTTTTATTTTGTTTGATTTCTATAGATTCTACATGGAATGTTGCTATTCCACTAGCAACATTCCATGTAGAAGTCGGCCCTTGTAGATCACCAATGTGGCCGCGCAGGCTTCTGCTTCTGTGAGTCTGACGTCCTGCACGTACGTGCAGGACGTCAGACTCACAGAAACAGAAGCCTGCGCAGCCTTCTACATGGAATATTGCTAGTGAAATAGCAACATTCCATGTAGAATCTCCAATAGTAGCAACATTCCATGTAGAATCTCCAATAGTATCTATTTTACTGTCATAGTAATGCTTGAATGTTTTCACTTATATACACTGTCAGCTAGCACATTTGCTTATTTCCGATCTGACGAAGAAGGGCAACCTTCGAAAGCTAATCAAGAAATGTATTAAGTTATGTCCAATAAAAAAGGTATCATCTTATTTTCTTTTCCATGTTTTATTTTGTTTGATTTCTATAGATTCTACATGGAATGTTGCTATTCCACTAGCAACATTCCATGTAGAAGTCGGCCCTTGTAGATCACCAATGTGGCCGTGCAGGCTTCTGCTTCTGTGAGTCTGACGTCCTGCACGTACGTGCAGGACGTCAGACTCACAGAAACAGAAGCCTGCGCAGGAATGTTGCTAGTGGAATAGCAACATTCCATGTAGAATCTCCAATAGTAGCAACATTCCATGTAGAATCTCCAATAGTATCTATTTTACTGTCATAGTAATGCTTGAATGTTTTCACTTATATACACTGTCAGCTAGCACATTTGCTTATTTCCGATCTGAGGAAGAAGGGCAACCTTCGAAAGCTAATCAAGAAATGTATTAAGTTATGTCCAATAAAAAAGGTGTCATCTTATTTTCTTTTCCATGTTTTATTTTGTTTGATTTCTATAGATTCTACATGGAATGTTGCTATTCCACTAGCAACATTCCATGTAGAAGTCGGCCCTTGTAGATCACCAATGTGGCCGCGCAGGCTTCTGCTTCTGTGAGTCTGACGTCCTGCACGTTTTATTTTGTTTGATTTCTATTGATAACCTGAGACACTTAGAAAATCTCAAGGCCTACACAGATGAGACGGAGGGCCTAGGGTGGTAGCACTGGGAGCAACTTTTATATTACGTTTTCCTTGTTATTGTAATGTAATGCTTGAGGGTAAACAGTTTCAATTTGTAGACCCAAAACAGTTAAAAGAATTTCTAGATGCTAGAGTGGAATTGAATGTTGTGTGCCCTCCCTAAATGCAGGCTGGGGTCTGAACCAGAGGTTGCAACCACTAGTTCGTAATTATTGCTAAATTCTTGGATTCCAAATTTCCTAACTTGTGGACAGAAAGGCTGTTAATGATATTTCCTTTTATGTTTTTTTTTTGCCTCTTGTATAAATGCCGATTGCATATTCACGTATTGTGACGATATATTGAAATATATGAATAAAGAAATCATTTTTATTTTTAATTCTCAATCTGTTCGATTTTCCTTCGGATGTCAGTATTATTACAGCTATTTCATGCTTAACTGAGTCTACCCTTGATTTTAACTCTTGAAACTTAGCATTAAGTGCGTTCATTTCACCTGATGTTTGCTGAAGAGTAGAATCCATTGTATTCAGCATCAGCCAAATCATTTCCAAATTTATCTCCGGTACTTTCTCTGAGGTTCCTGCCTCAGGTCTCAGCGTTCTCTGCAGCAGGGCTAGTCCCTCGCTGGGAGACACACCGGCAACACTTCCGGTAGGGTGCTGGTTTCCCTCTAGGGCCGCTGTCGACGCTGGGCACAGAGGTAACAACGATGTTGGCGGTGGAGAGAGGGAGGTTTCATCTCCCAGCAGGGTTTCCACTTCCCCGGATAGCCCTGCTATGGGATCCGTTCCCTTCGCAATTTGGGAGGTAGCAGTAAAGAAACGTTCCAAGCTCAGCTGAATTGGAGAAGAGGTCGAGGTAGGAGGGTGCACCAATCTCACCGACCCCTTGCGTTTAGAATGAGGTATATTTGAAGAATAATCATTATTTTCACCGAGTTTACAGGAGCGTTTCTCAAGTCATCTGATTACGCCGCCATCTTGACACGCCCCTCCCTGCAAGGCTGATTTTCATCACTTCAATATGAAGAAGAAGGATAAAATCCCCATAAGTGACAGAGGTAACCAAATGAAGAGTGTCCAATCTGATCATAAAAGTCTTTAAGAAATAAATAAATACTACCAAATATATTCCGCGTATTAAAAAAAGAGGACGGAAGAGCAAACGACAGCCGGCGTGGTTAAAAAGTGAGGTGAAGCAAGCTATTAGAGCTAAAAGAAAATCCTTCAAAAAATGGAAGAAGGAACCAACTAAAAATAATAAGAAACAGCATAAGGAATGTCAGTCAAATGCAAAGCGCTGATAAGGAAGGCAAAGAGGGACTTCGAAAAAAAGATTGCGTAGGAGGCAAAAACACATAGTACATTTTTTTAGGTATATTAAAAGCAGGAAGCCGGCAAAACACATTTCACAAAAAGTTAAATTCTAATAGTCAAATTTAAACCTCTGAATGCTTCTTAGACAAACCTATACATGTTCTAAGTGCCTAAATGCCTCTATGCACCTTCTTAATATTAACACTGCTTGATGTTCACACAATCTGCTTAATTTATGCTTATATATGCTCAATGTTGATACTGCCCGATGCCCACACAAAAATTCATTCACTAACACCACCAGGCACTAACAACCATTACCAACCACAGCCAACATAAAGATCAACAAATCGCTCATGATAATCTACTTCCTCCCCCTAATCTACCACGCATGGACCACTCCCAATATAGTAAAATATAGTAACATAGTAGATGACGGCAGAAAAAGACCTGCACGGTCCATCCATTCTGCCCAACAAGATAACTCATATGTGCTAATTGTTGTGTATACCCTACTTTGATTTGTACCTGTGTTCTTCAGGGCACAGACCGTATAAGTCTGCCCAGCACTATCCCTGCCTCCCACCACCGGCTCTAGCACAGACCGTACAAGTCTGCCCAGCACTATCCCCACCCCCACCCCCCACCACCAGCCCCGCCTCCCGATCTTGACTAAGCTCCTGAGGATCCATTCCTTCTGCACAGGATTCCTTTATGTTTATCCCACGCATGTTTGAATTCCATTACTGTTTTCATTTCCACCACCTCCCGCGGGAGAGCATTCCAAGCATCCACTACTCTCTCCGTGAAAAAATACTTCCTAACGTTTTTCTTGAGTCTACGCCCTTCAATCTCATTTCATGTCCTCTCGTTCTACCACCTTCCCATCTCCGGAAAAGGTTCGTTTGCGGATTAATACCTTTCAAATATTTGAACGTCTGTATCATATCACCCCTGCTTCTCCTTTCCTCCAGAGTATACATGTTTAGTTCAGAAAGTCTCTCCTCATACGTCTTGTAACGCAAATCCCATACCATTCTCGTAGCTTTTCTTTGCACCGCTTCAATTCTTTTTACATCCTTATCAAGATACGGCCTCCAAAACTGAACACAATACTCCAGGTGGAGGCCTCACCAACGACTTATACAGGGGCATCAACACCCCCTTTCTTCTGCTGGTCACACCTCTTTCTATACAGCCTAACAACCTTCTAGCTACGGCCACCGCCTTGTCACACTGTTTCGTCACCTTCAGTTCCTCAGATACTATCACCCCAAGATCCCTCTCTCCGTCCGTACCTATCAGACTCTCCCCGCCTAACACATATGTCTCCCGTGAATTTCAATTCCCTAAGTGCATCACCCCACAGTACACAAACCCCACAAATCTACCCACAGCACACAAACCCCACAGACAACCCAACTACAGTGCACCAACCCAAAAGAACAACAACCAACTAAAAGGAAAAACAAATACATTTGGAAATAACCAACAGAAAGAGAAGAAAGGACACAACAGAACCAGATACCAAGAAAACAGGTAAATAATAAAAATTAACACAACCATGCCCCAAACTGAACCTTACCAACCAATCCAAATGGGATACGTAAACGCCAGATCAGTAGTAAATAAAACAGAGATTATAACTGATTGGATCATTACAGACAATCTTGACCTCCTATTTATCACTGAAACCTGGATTCATGACCTTAAAGACCCCATAATCTTAGATTTATGCCCAACAGGATACAAAATTACCCACTGGACAAGAAACGGAAAAGAGGAGGAGGAATAGCCATAATATACAAATCCGAGATCACCATCACAACCACAGCCGAATCCATTCTGCCACAACTTGAAATCGCCTTGGTAAGAATTAATCACCTTAACGCAGTCCTGCTCTCCAGACCACCAGGCAACTGGCAAGACTCCCAAACACACTTCATGGACTTTATCTCGAACACTTGTGTCTCCATCTCAAATCTTATTATAATAGGAGATATCAACCTGCACCTTGAAGATCCCAACTCAACAAGCACCCAAGAATGCGAAGAGTTTCTACAACTATGGGATCTTCACAGAACAAACACGCAGCCAACTCACATCAAAGGACACACACTAGACATTGTCACACACAGATTTGATCCCAACTCAAACCTTATATTAACAGACACAAAATGGACACCCGCACCGTGGTCTGACCACTATAAAGCAAACATCTCCCTCCAATGGCGAACGAAAGATACACCGAATAAACAAGAATGAAAAACCTATACCACGAGAGGAAAAATAGACCCGGTATTATTCTGGCAACAGATTTACTACAACGAATGGACAACAAAAACAGATACAATACAATTCCTCTTAGAATGGGACGACAGATGCAGATCCATATTAGACAATATTGCGCCAACCCAAACTAGAACCTCACACAGAAAGAATTCAACACCATGGTTCAATGAAGAGCTGAAAAAAATTAAAACACAAGTTAGAAGGTTAGAACGTGCATGGAATAAAAAGAAAGACGACCCCACATTTAACACCTGGAAACAACTCCAAAGAAAATATAAATATACCATAAGGCAAACTAAAAGATTATATTACAAAACTGTAATTGGACCAAACTACAAGGACACACATAAACTCTTCCAACTCATGAATAAACTACTAGATATTTCACCAGTCACAACCAACAGCAAAGATGCACCAGGAGCAGACAACCTCGCGAAATACTTCAACGAGAAAATCGTACAACTGCGACTTAAGATACCTGTCAGTACCATCGACTATGCTGAACTCCTTGATTGTCTAGACCCAGACCCTGGCATTTACCCAGCAGACAGAACCTGGACCAACTTCGAAACAATATCAGAGGATATCATCTCCCAATGCTCAAAAGATTTGCCAAATCTCATTGCAAACTGGACATATGTCAAAACAACCTTATGACATCTGCTCCTCAACAATTTATAACAGACATAACGAAACACTTGAATTATATGTTACAAAATGGACTCTTCCCGAAGGAGAAAGGAAACATTCTACTCACCCCATACCCAAAGACACAAAGAAAAGTGCCAGTGAACTAACCAACTACAGACCAGTAGCATCCATTCCCTTAATAACCAAACTAACAGAAGGGTTGGTGACCAAACAACTCACAACTATTAAATAAATTCTCAATACTCCACAAGTCCCAGTCAGGATTTCGGTCTAACCACAGTACTGAAACAGTACTAGTTACTCTCACAACCAAATTCAAACAAATGATTGCAACAGGAAAGAACATATTACTTCTACAATTTGACATGTCAAGCGCTTTCGACATGGTTAATCATGGAATACTACTACATATCCTTGAGTACTTTGGAATCGGAGGAAACGTTCTCAATTGGTTCAAGGGATTCCTAACCACACGATCATACCAAGTGACATCTAACTCGACTACTTCAGCCACATGGATACCTGAATGTGGAGTCCCACAGGGATCCCCCCTCTTGCCGACACTATTCAACTTAATGATGATACCCTTGGCCAAACTATTATCAAACCAAAACCTCAACCCATACATATACGCAGACGACGTAACGATCTACATCCCATTCAAACAAGACCTAAAGGAAATTTCTAATGACATCAATCAAAGTCTCTATATCATGCATTCATGGGCGGATGCATTTTGGCTGAAACTCAATGCAGAAAAAACCCAATGCCTAATAATCACCTCTCAACATAACAAGAACAAATTCACCGCCATCAATACACCAAATTTGAACCTCCCAATTTCAGACACCCTAAAAATTCTTGGAGTTACCATCGATCGACACCTAACACTTGAGAGCCACGTGAAAAACACAACCAAGAAGATGTTCCACTCCATGTGGAAATTAAAAAGAATAAGACCTTTCTTCCCAAGGTCTGTTTTCTGTAACCTGGTACAATCAATGGTGCTCAGTCATCTAGACTATTGCAATGCACTCTATGCCGGCTGTAAACAGCAAATAATCAAGAAACTTCAGACAGCCCAGAATACTGCAGCTAGACTCATATTAGGTAAAACAAAATATGAAAGTGCTAAACCCCTACGAGAAAAACTACACTGGCTCCCACTTAAAGAACGCATCACGTTCAAAATATGCTCCCTAGTTCTTGGAGTAATGCACCCCCCCCAGGCTCTCTTCCTGGCTATAGCCAGCTCTGCAATTTGGAGGGGGTGCAGAGGTGAATGAGGGGTGCAGAGGTGGACGGGGGGAAGGGCAGAGGTGAACCAGGGAGAGAGCCTGTTGTTAAAACATTTACCAGCACACCACTGGGAGTGGAGCTGCCTGTGAGAATGAATGACGGCTACGGATGAAGAAAAGTAAAATGGTTAAACACGTGCGGGGGGTAGGAAGGAATGGTGAGCGAGGAGGGCTGTCGGGGAGCTGAGGGAGGGCAGGGAGAATCGCTGGACAATGGATGGGAGGGCAGGGGGTGAGGAAATTGCTGGACGAGGAGGTCAGGGAGAGAGAGAAGAGATCGCTGAACATGGAGAGGAGGAGAGGAGGGGAGGGTAGGGGGGAGAGAGATCACTGGACAGGAGGGGAGGGCAGGGCAGGGGGGAGAGAAGAGAATTGCTGGACAGGAGGGGAGGGCAGGTGGAGAGAGAAGAGATCGCTGGACAGGAGGGGAGGGCAGGGCAGGGGGAGAAGAGATCGCTGGACAGGAGAGGAGGGGAGGGCAGGGGGGGAGAGAGGAGGAATTGCTGGACAGGAGGGGAAGGCAGGGCATGGGGAGGAGAGAAGAGATCGCTGGACAGGAGGGGAGGGCAGGGGAGAGAGGAGAATTGCGGGACAGGAGGGGAGGACAGGGCATGGGGGGAGAGAAGAGATCGCGGACAGGAGGGGAGGGCAGGGCGGGGGGGAGAAGAGATCGCTGTACAGGAGAGGAGGGGATGGGCAGGGGAGAGAGGAGAATGCTGGACAGAAGTGTAGGGGAGACAGGGGAGAGAGGAGAATTGCTGAACATGGATGGATGAATGGAGGGGCAGGGGAGAGAGAATTTACTGAATATGGGGTGGAATGGAATGGAGAGTTGCTGGACATGGATGAATGGAGGGGAGGGAAGTCAGGAAGGAGATACACATGGATGGAGGGGAGGGAAGAGAGGAGAAATGCTGCACATGGATGGATGGAGTGGAGGGCAGGGAAAAGAGGAGAAATGTTGGACAAGGAGGAAGGGAAGAAAAGACAAAGGAAGGAGATGCACACAGATGGAGGGGAAGGGAGAGAGGAGAAATGCTGGACATGGATGGAGGAGAGGGAAGACAGGAAGTACATGCACATGGATGGAGGGAAGGGGAGTGAGGAGAAATGCTGGATATGGATGGAGGGAAAATTGCTGAATTTAAGGGCTGGATCAGAACACTTTGAGGGCAGATGCTGAAACTGGAGAAAGGATAAGGACAGGGCTACAGATGGTAGACAGGACGCATAAGGACACAGGAGGATGGTGGACATGGTGAGAGAAAAAATATCAAATGGAAAGAAGACACTGGGACCAAAGCGAATAGAAAAACTAAATGATCAGACAGCAAAGGTAGGAAAAGGTATTTTATTCAGAATTTATTAATTGGAATATGTCAGCTTTTGAAAATGTGCATCTGTGATATTTTGCATGTGAGTTTCAATTTTTCTAGTATTGCTGCATGCTGAGTCTGACTTCTTGAGTTAACTTTCCAGTTCAGTATTTTGCCTTCATATTTTTTTATTCTAGTTCCTTGTGTCATATCTGTTGTGTCATGTGTTTTTCATGTAGGATCAAAGTGTAGTATTCTGCTAGTGTGTAGTATTTGCAGTCCTTTTGGTTTTGTTTTTTTTCACTAGGTTGTGTACCGGTGTAATTATAGTGCTGCCTTTCCACGCATAAGGTTGTAGCTCGTCCTGTCCTTGGAATTAGTGCTGTTATGGTTTGGTAAGGTTATGAGTGCGTTTTTGCACAAGTTTGTGTATAGTGTGTTGCAGTGGAGAGATTGTGTGTTGGCTTTACTGAGGTGGCACCAAAACATCAGAAAAGGTGTAGAGCCTAAATCATGACACACTACCTCTTGAAGGATCTACATATAGTGCAGACAGGGCCAGTCTTAAGGCGAGGCGACCGAGGCAGCCGCATAGGGCCCCGCGCTCAGGGGGGCCCCGCACGGCGCGCCTAAGTTCGCCCCGCCCCGACCGCCCGAGTTCCAGTCCTCCCTCCCTCCCTCGGATGGCGCTCGACGGCGGAGTGGTGGGGGCGGTCCGCCCCGGACGTCAGCGGGTGGGGGGGTGCCCTGCACCCGCTGCTCCCACCCTGTCCTACCTTTAAAAAAAGAATTTGGTAGCGCCGGAGTGACAGGCAGCGCCTCCCGTCTGCCCTGCTACTAAAAATGTCTTCGACGTCGTCGTTAGGCCTTCTCACATTGAGTCCCGCCCTTCTCTGAGGTAACTTCCAATTACCGCGAGGGTGGGCGGGACTCAATGTGAGAAGGCCGAATGACGACGTCGAAGACATTTTTAGTAGCAGGGAGGGCAGACACGAGGCGCTGCCTGTCCCTCTGGCGCTTCCAAATTCTTTTTTTAAAGCCAGTGAGGGTGGTGGGCGGCAGGAGATCAAAGCTAGTAGGTAGGTTGGGGGGGGACTCAGATGGGAGAAGGGTGTGTGGGGTGGGGGTTCTCAGGTGGGGGAAGGGTGGGGAGGGGGTTCTCAAATGGGAAGGAGACTACTACTTAACATATCTAAAGCTGAGGTGGGGAGGGGGTTCACGGATGGGAGAAGGGGGTGGGGAGGGGGGTCTTGGATGGGAGAAGGGGACTGAGGAGGGAGTTCTCGGATGTGAGAAGGGGACGGGTGGGGAGGGGACTGGGGTTCTTGGATGGGAGAAGGGGACCGAGGTGGGGAGGGGGTTCATGGATGGGAGAAGGGGGGGGGGAGGGGGTTCTTGGATGGTTAAAGGGGACGGGTGGGGAGGGGACTGGTGTTCTTGGATGGGAGAAGGGGACTAGGGAGGGGGTTCTCGGATGGGAGAAGGGGGCAGGCACTGGGGTCTGAGAAGGGGCCATATGGGAAAATGGGGGCCATGCCTGGGGCTGGTGGGAAAATGGGGCATGCGTGGGTCAGGTGGGAGAATGGTTCTGAAAAGGGGGCCCTAATACAAGGCATGTGGATGAAGGGGGCTGGAACTGGGGGCTGAAAAGGAGGGTAGGTGGGATAAGGGGGCTAGTACTGGGACTGGAGGCTGAAAACGGGATAGGGAGAAGTGGCTGGGGGGCTGAAGCTCGGGACTGGTGGCAGAAAAGGGCTGGGGCTGAAATGGGGGACTGGTGGGATAGTGGGGCTGGAACTGGGGACTGAAAAAGGGGCGGAGAGAGGGGCAGAGCCTGGGTGGGGTAGCGAGAGTTAGGGCAAACCCTGGATGGATGAGAGAGGGAGGTCAAATTGTGGATTGAAGGGGCAAAGAGAAAGGGCAGACAGTGGATGGCAGGGATAGAAAGGGCAGACAGTGAATGGATGGGGGAGAGAGAGAGGGCAGACAGGGGCAGATGGTGGATGGATCATGGAAGGAGCAGAGATAGAGGGCAGATGTGGATGGAAGGAGCAGGGAGAGAGGGCAGACATTGGATGGAGGTAACAGCAGAGAGGGCAGACACTGGATGACAGATGCTGGATGGAAGGAAGACAGTGAAAAGAAGATGAGGAAAGCAGAAACCAGAGACAACAAACTGTAAATAAAATATATTTTTTTATTTTTTTTGCTTTAGGATAAAGTATTGTAGATGTGTTAAATGTTTATAATAGAACATGTAAATAAGGTAATCTTTTTATTGGACTAATTTTAATACATTTTGACTAACTTTCGGAGAACAAAACCCCCTTCCTCAGGTCAGGATAGGATACTGTAACAGCACTATACTGTACTGACCCGAGGACGGAGGTTTTGGCCTCTGAAAGCTAAATGTATTAGTCCAATAAAATGGTATTATTTTACTTTCTATATTTGTTTTATTTCTATTTGTTAATTTGTAAAGTGGTGATTGGTACTTGTTAGGTTTTTTTCAAATTTACATCTGCTGTCTTTATATTTTGCACAGTACTAGGGGACAGTTTCTGTTTCTGTGGTGTTGCATTGTATGCAGAGTCTGGCATTGGGGGTTCAGTTTAATTTTTGTCTAAATAGAAAGTTTATCATTACTTATTCTATAGTGGATTAGGGTGTATCTGTGTTTGTGAAAAAGACATGGCTTTCAGTTGGCATTGACTGTGCAGGATCGACGATCTGTATTATTCTGTCTGGTTTCGTTTTACAATAGGTGAATTGATGTTCTAGTGCTCACTGTAGTGTTTAAGATGCTTTCCTTTTCCTTGTGTGACTAGTAGAAATGACTGCTTATGGTATGGTAGAATTGCTCAATAGGTCCTGAGTGTTTTGCATTCTCGGCATACCTAGTACTGGATTTTGGAGGGGGTGTTAAAAAATGACCGGGAGAGAGGGGGGCCTTGGAGCTGGGAGCCCTAGGGGGGGAAGCCCTGGAGCTGGGGGCCTTGGAGCTCAGAGGGAGCAGCCCGGGAGCTCGGAGGGAGGGGTAGCCGGCCCTGGAGCTAGGGTGGGGGTGGAGCTAGGTGGGGCGGAGTTAGGTGGGGGCAGGGCTGGTTGGGGCCCCATCAAATTGGTCTGCATAGGGCCCCGCACTTGCTAAGACCGGCCCTGAGTGCAGGGGCCCGGCCCGGTGGCGGACGGAGGGGAGCGGGTGGAGGGGGGAGCGGCAGTGACCTCGGGGGGGGGGGCCCAGGGGCGGCCTTGTCCTGGGCCCAGCCCAGTCTCTCGGCGGCCCTGGCTCAGTGTGCTGCTGCAGCTAAGAAAGCAAATAGAATGTTAGATATTATTAGGAAAGGAATGGAAAACAAAAATGAGGATGTTATAATGCCTTTGTATCGCTCCATAGTGTGACCGCACTTCAAATATTGTGTTCAATTCTGGTCGCTGTATCTCAAAAAAGATATAGTGGAATTAGAAAAGGTGCAGAGAAGGGTGACGAAAATGATAAAGGGGATGGGACGACTTCCCTATGAGGAAAGGCTAAAGCGGCTAGGGCTCTTCAGCTTGGAGAAAAGGCGGCTGAGGGGAGATATGATAGAGGTCTATAAAATAATGAGTGGAGTTGAATGGGTAGATGTGAAGCATCTGTTCACGCTTTCCAAAAATGCTAGGACTAGGGGGCATGCGATGAAGCTACAAAGTAGTACATTTAAAATGAATTGGAGAAAAGTTTTCTTCACTCAACGTGTAATTAAACTCTGGAATTCATTGCCAGAGAATGTGGTAAAGGTGGTTAGCTTAGCAGAGTTTAAAAAAGGTTTGGCTGTCTTCCTACAGGAAAAGTCCATAGACCATTATTAAATGGACTTGGGGAAAATCCACTATTTCTGGGATAAGCAGTATAGAATGTTTTGTACTTTTTTAGGATCTTGCCTAAAAGCAATTTATGAACTGACCAACTTTCAAAAACAACTGAAGACCCATCTCTTTGACAAGATATACCACAGAGATCAACACATGTGAAACTCCGCACATATATCCAGAAATGTTTAATAATGCCTTCTGTTATATTACTATCATGTATTCCATTACCATGTAACCCAAAATCCTTCTGTAATACCAAATATCTAGTCTCTTCTTATTCCCATTATCCATGATGTATTGTAAGCCACATTGAGCCTGCAAAGAGGTGGGAAAATGTGGGATACAAATGCAACAAAACTATTCAAGGTTAAAACACGTGCGGTCTGTGAAATATTGCAGGAAGACCTTAGGAAATTGGAAGACTGGGCATCCAAATGGCAGATAAAATTTAATGTGGACAAATGCAAGGTGATAAATTTAATCACCTCACTCATCGTTCCAATTTCCATATCATTTATAAATACGTTAAATAGCACCGGTTCCAATACTGAACTCTGTGGCACTCCACTGTTCACCCTCCTGCATTGAAAGAAATGACTGTTTAACTCTACCTTCTGTTTTCTGTCCAATAACCAATTCCTAATCCACACCTGAACCTTGCCTCCACGACTATTTAATTTTCTCTGGAGTTTCTCATAAGGAACTTTATCAAAAGCTTTCTGAAAATCTAGAGGTAATCAATAGAAATAAAACATGGAAAAGAAAATAAGATGATACCTTTTTTATTGGACATAACTTAATACATTTCTTGATTAGCTTTCGAAGGTCGCCCTTCTTCGTCAGATCGGAAATAAGTAAATGTTGGTAGTGAAACATCAAAGCATTTCAGTAACAGTCTATATGACTAGAAAGGGATCTAGGTGTCGTCGTTGATGATACGTTGAAACCTTCTGCTCAGTGTGCTACTGCAGCTAAGAAAGCAAATAGAATGTTAGATATTATTAGGAAAGGAATGGAAAACATAAATGAGGATGTTATAATGCTTTTGTATCGCTCCATGGTACGACTGCACCTCGAATATTGTGTTCAATTCTGGTCGCCGCATCTCAAAAACATATAGTGGAATTAGAAAAGGTACAGAGAAGGGTGACGAAAATGATAAAGGGGATGGAAAGACTTCCCTATGAGGAAAGGCTAAAGCGGATAGGGCTCTTCAGCTTAGACAAAAGGCGGCTGAGGGGAGATATGATAGAGGTCTATAAAATAATGAGTGGAGTTGAATGGGTAGAAGTGAAGCGTCTGTTTACGCTTTCCAAAAATACTAGGACTAGGGGGCATGCGATGAAGCTACAATGTAGTAAATTTAAAAAGAATCAGAGAAAATGTTTCTTCACTCAACGTGTAATTAAACTCTGGAATCCATTGCCAGAGAATGTGGTAAAGGCTGTTAGTTTAGCGGAGTTTTAAAATGGTTTGGACGGCTTCCTAAAGGGAAAGTCCATAGAACATTATTAAATTGGACTTGGGGAAAATCCACTATTTCTGGGATAAGCAGTATAGAATGTTTTGTACTTTTTTAGGATCTTGCCAGGTATTTGTGACCTGGAATGGCCACTGTTGGAAACAGGATGCTGGGCTTGATGGACTTTTGTTGTTTTCCAGTATGGCAATACTTAGGTACTTAAAATATGTTGTTCCTTTTCCTTATATATT